>NC_045439.1:116838761-117015636 GCF_002776525.5 Piliocolobus tephrosceles
GGCTGGAGTGCAGTGGCGCCATCTCGGCTCACTGCAAACTCCGCCTCCCGGGTTCACGCCATTCTCCTGCCTCAGCCTCCGAGTAGCTGGTACAGGCGCGCACCACCTCGCCCGACTAATTTTTTGTATTTTTAGTAAAGACGGGGTTTCACCGTGTTATCCAGGATGGTATCGATCTCCTGGCCTCGTGATCCGCCCGCCTCGGCCTCCCAAAGTGCTAGGATTACAGGCGTGAGCCACAGTTAAAAAATGTTTTATAGAGACAGGTTCTTACTATCTTGCCCAGGCTGGTCTTGAACTCCTGGACTGAAACGATCCTCCCACTTCAACCTTCCAAAGACCTGGGATTACAGTCACGAGCCATAGCACCCAGTCTGTTAATAACTCTAATGCTAAAACACTTTAAAAAGTGTTCTAATGACGTCACTCAAAACAATCAGTTATTATTTCAAATTAGACATATTAGGAATGGCTAGACTGATGGCCTTACAAAAGAGTTTATCATATTTTGAAAGATAGGTTCTCTTACTTCTGCAAGATTAATAGTTGTAAAAACAATTAGTGTCTTTCCTCATTTCCTGTTGGTTTGAAAATAGATGTCTAATTTTCCTGCTTGGTTTGCTCATGCTCCAGGAGAGTGGGGATTTTGTCTTCCTCATTTGTGTATTCTTCATAGTATTAAGTCATTGCTCATTAAATGTTTGACAAATTGAATTTAATTCAATCGTAGGATAGTTTTCCTTATGAAATGTTTGCTGCATCTTGTGTTAAAATATTTACTAATTTTATAAAAATTCTTACATAATTAACTTTGTATAATACATTTAGAAAAAAATGTAATTCCGCTTCTTAGTTTTCATGTTCTAAATGTGAAAGTAATTTTGATCATAATTGCTTTATTGAACTGTCAGCCTATGTAAAATTTTAAATAATATCCAATTGATTATGTATTAAAGGTTTCAAGAAATACAGAACGACACAATATCTCATGCTGAAGTAGCCAAATAATCAATACTCACACAAAATAATTTTAATACAATTAATTTTGACATTTAGGAGTTATTTAATATACATTTTCTTCATTATCAAGTTTTCTCAATGAAATTGTGAAATCTCCAGATTACATAGGTAAGTTTCCACTCGAATTAGTATCTAACTTTTTGAGTCTTATATGTAATTACAGAAAGATTAGATGATTTATTCAAGATTGTAACTTAAATATGTCTCATAATTCAAAATTTTCTGTTGCTTTAGATTCTTTCTACATATAGTTATTTTATTTTATAATCACAAACTTGCAACATTAAGTACAGTATGATTAAGATGAGGAAGTAATAAGTCTACATTGAAAATTATAAAACAAACATTTTCTTTTTACCTTTTAAATATTCATTTTGTTTATTTTATTTTCCTGTTTTTAAACTCACAATAAATTATTTCACTTAATATGATACCATATATGTACAATGGTCAACTATTACTTAAAAACAGTGTTAATTCATTGAGATTATATGTTTGCTCAAGTTATCTGTTTAACTTTATCCCTAAAACAGATGCAGAAGACAATATTACCATAAAATAAGAATACAATCCTAGAATTTTAGGTTTTATCAGGAAAGCTAATGGGAAAAGTATATGCCAACTTGGATTCGTAAGCCCAATGTCATTTAGAAAGTTCTATCTTATAGATAATTCCAAGTTAAAATTTGGAAAGCAAATTTCTGGAACTTTGGATATATTTTTTCTACAGAAATACTATAATGAAAAAGAAGAAGGAGGAGGAAAAAGCTGAGAGAGAGGAAGGGGAGGAAGGAGAAAGAGGAAAAAGAAAGGCAGTGGAGAATGTTTCCTGAATGAGTGAACAAAAGTTGAAACAGAATAACTAGGAAGTTTAGAAGGATGTGTGCGTACATCTAAGAGAGACTTAGTTACGTCTTTGACTAAGTAAGGGAGAAAGGTGAGGAATGTGCACCAGGGGCCTGATTCCCTACAAAGGAGATGGAGAGAAATGTTGAGGCAGAGAAGGGCCAACAGGTGGCAGCGTTGCATTAAGACAGTCTAGTTGTTTGGCAAGTATAGCTGATTAGTTTGGAATTACGAAGAAGGGGGGAGAATAAAAATATTGTGCAGGATATATATTTATCCTGAAGAAAGATTAAACACAGAATGATTTTTCTAGCAGAAAGAAAAAAGGAGTTAATTTATTCAATGAATAATTGTTGAGCATCAGTTATGTGTCAGGCACTGTTCTAGGACCTGGAATTATGGTGGTGAGCAAGTAGATCCAGTCTCAAGGAGCGTACACTCTAACGAGACCAACAGTAGGTACTCATCAATGGATCATCAAATAAACATTTAAGTATAAACTATTTTAAGTTGTTTGGAGGAAATGAACCGGAGTATGTTAGTTTATAGCACACGTTGTATTCTTGTTCTGAGGATAGCAGGGCTATTCTCTGGAAGTGATGTTTGAGCTGGGATCAGTTGAATAGACATTAGGCAAAAGGTGGCAGAAGAAAAATGTGTGGGAAATCCCAGAAACAGAAAATAATTTAAGGTATTTGGGGGACTAGACAAAGGCCAGTGTCTGCCACAATTTGCTGGGAAGAGTAGATAGACACAGGATTGGAGAAGGAGACATGGAAGTTCAGGTAGATAATTTAGGCAGTTAGGATTAGGTGCTTTATCCTACGTGTGATGAAAAATCATTGAAGGTTCCAAAGTCGTGTTTTATTTCATGATATTTGTGTTTTCAAAATATAACCCCGACTGTAGTTTGGAGACAGAACTCAGCGTGTGTGTTTGGTGGTGGTGGTGGCGGGAGAGAAATGGTAGTAGCAGGGAACAGAGTGGATTCAGAAATACTAATTTGGAGGCTCTTTCAGTAATCCACATGGAAGGTGATGCTGTATTTAATAGGGTAGTATTGGCAAACATGGAGATAAATGGGAAGATTCAAGGTATATTTAGGAAGTAAAATGTACAAAAAAGGTAATAAAGTAGGAAGGTGAGGGAAAGGGGGACCTCAAATGCTACACTTGGGATAGGGGAACCTTTTCAAATGTCATAATTGATATTCAGTTTTTGGTATCATCCTGAACTCTGGTTTGTAATTCATTTGTGATTGTGAAATTAATGACGTGATTATTTGTCAGGGCTCCTAACAGAGAAAATCTGATTTCATTGGTAGCTCTCCAAAATATATTGTGTCCATTTCAAAAACGGTGAGAAATTCAGGTTCCGTTGCTCCCAAGATTTCCATCCTGAATGTAACAATGGCAAACATACCTGTTTCCTGCTTTCTCCACAGTCTTTCTTTGTGTAGGATGTTTCTGATGCTTTGTTTTTGTTTTTTGTTTTTTTTTTGAGACGGAGTCTCACTGTGTCGCCGAGGCTGGAGTGCAATAGCGTGATCTAGGCTCACTGCAACCTCCGCCTCCTGGGTTCAAGGGATTCTTCTGCCTCAGCCTCCTGAGTAGCTGGGATTACAGGATGTCTCTGAGTTCTATCATAGATCACTGATTTGTATTCTCTACACCTCTTTCACCCTCTGTTGGTTATGGTAAGACTTTGTAACCTAAAGATTCTATCAGTCACAGGAAAAAATTATGGAACTCCGTTACTTACTGGCAGGTTTTATTATCAGGCAAATTAGGTTCAAACAAATTATTTAAGTTAACAAAATAAGTATAAATAGTATTCACATTATTGATCTTTTTTATTTTCATGTGCTCTAAACATTAAGCATGTCTATATAATTATAGTATTTGAAAATCTGAGGGACAGAAAGTGATGAAGTAATGAATACTTATTGATGTGTGGCCATCTTCACCACAAAATAAACTTAGATTGCTTTTTTTTTGGAGTCCATATCACAAATTTAAACTTTTTTTTTTTTTTGAAATGGAGTCTTGCTCTATCACCCAGGCTGGAGTGCAGTGGCGTGACCTTGGCTCACTGCAACCTCCGCCTCCTGGGTTCAAGCGATTCTCCTGCCTCAGTCTCCCGAGTAGCTGGGATTACAAGTACGTGCCACCATGCCCAGCTAATTTTTTGTATTTTTAGCAGAGGGGGCAGTTTTACCACATTGGTCAGGCTGGTCTCGAACTCCTGACCTCGTGATTCGCCCACCTCGGTCTTTCAAAGTGCTGGGATTAGGGGCATGAGCCATCGCGCCTGGCCATAAACTTTTTACAAATAGTAAGGCTATATAGTGTTAATCTTCTACTAAGGGCAAGGGCTATGTAAATATCATGTAGATCTCACTAAAGCCCTATAAGTAGGTTACTATTGTTCTCACTTTTCAGAAAAAGAAATTGATGTGTGTGTGTGTGTGTGTGTGTGTGTGTGTGTGTGTGTAATTTTTAAATCTAGTAACTACTTGTCCAAATATAGGTCTGGCTATTTTCAAAGTTCTATATTACAACATCTTCTTAAGAAAATAATTGTGATTTATTTCTTCATGGAAAGCTGTTTTAACCTAAATCTTGAAAAGAAAACAGTCTTCAACATTCTTTTTGCGTTCTAAAACCAGAGAAAGTTAGACATTCTTGGCATAAAGCAAAGGTTCAGAAATAAACTTTAAGAAATATACACCAAGTGCCCTTTGAAAAGCTTTGCTGTCATCCGCCTTCTGAATACACGTATGTTTAAAACCCATAGAAAGTCAGTGTTGGCCCGTGGATCATACAGTGATGCACTCACTTTTTACTCTGGGCAAGTCAGTGAACTGCTTTAGTAATTGTTTGTTTTATTTTAAAATGTAAATAATAACATTTGCTTCCAGGAACTCCCAAGATGATTATACAATATAATTGAGATAATTTATTAAAATTATCAATAATTGTGAAAGAATGACTAGGGCTAATTCAATATGTTTATTATATTTAACTATCTCACTGGGAAATGTTCTATAACCCTGGAAGTTTTCAAGAAAAGGTTGAAAAATAATCTTTTCACATCTAGAAACTCCCTCACCATGTACTCCACCATGTACTTACTCCACCAAAGTGGAGACCAGTGGCAGTAAAAGGAAAGTCTTTCCTAGGCCACAAGAAATATTATTGTCACATGTTTTTCTGCCTAAATTGCAATGCACTCATAGCTTATTAAAAATACATGAGTTCGTTTCATCAGATAAGATATGAAACTGATTTTTTTAATCAAAACTGTTACACTTTGGATATATGAAATTGTTTTAGAAAAAAAGGAAAAGTGTAGTAAATGAAGGAAAAGGCAGTTGCATTTTTGGAGACTGTCACAAGAGGGCATTTATGGATTAACTCTACATTTTTTCTACATTTGAAAATACCAAAAGGCATTTCCAATTCTCAGAAGCAAACTAAGAATAATTAATTAACTAAAAATGAAAAGATGAAAAAGATAGTCTCTAAAATTTTCCTTTTATATTAATTCTGCTCCAGAAAATTGGTTGTTTTTAGAAGTTTGCATCAAATGAAAATCAGTACATATTGATACATTTTAGATGTCAGGAACTCATTTCTTCAAAATATTGAGATCCTAAAAAATAATATCAACCAAAAAAACTACTTATATTTTGTTTCTAGCATTTGTTTGTATACCATTGAAAAACATATATGTAAAATAAATCCTATTATTTCAACTGATAGAATGTAATTGCATTTTTAAAACATGATTTTCTCCTTTGTGCTGAAAAACAAGCTAATTAATATTCCTAAGTATTTTGAAAACAGGTGCCATTTAGAGAATACGTGCACAAATGTTTTAATAAAATAATGAAAATCTTAGTTATATTAAGAAATAGGCAAAGTAAATTACTAGAAAGAGAATGGTTTGGGGCGCAGTTAAGGGGAAATAAATAAACTGAAGCAAATGCTAAAATATTTTTACTCATGATATCTTGAGCCCTTTAAAAGCAAGGCCACTGATGTATTCATCTTTGAAACCCTAATCCTAGCGTGGTGGTGAGCATACAGTAGGTACTCAATGAATATAGTTAAATAAATAAATGAAACCACTTCTTTAACTGAGGATAAATTTAGAGGTGGCAAGGCAGAAGAATTTTCCGTGATTATTAATTAAATCAATGACTTTCTTATTGCATTAATTGATGTGAAAACTTCAAATGCAAAGGGCAAATTTCATTCAGTCACCTGGGGCTTTCAAATAACTGCCGAGTTGGTGCCATATAAACAAAACATTAGGAGAGCTAACACGATCATATTTAATCCTCAAGAACAAAGAAGATGCAAATATGGACCAACACTGTGTTTCATGCAATTTGGGAATCCCGGAACTATAAAACTCTTCATGCTTATTCAGTTTATCCCAATAACACCCAACTTATATCTTTACGTAATTTTCACTCAGTTTATCTAATAATTTATAATTTTTTCAGCAAAAACAAGTAATGGGCTATTAGAGTTTTTAATAAGCATCAGATAATCATTGTCATCATGTGATTTTATTTAATTTCAATCAAAAGTAAAGAGAGGTTGTATTTTAGATAACCTGCAGTCTTTTTACAGGAAAACATACAATTTCCTTTAGGCATTTTAACAAAATTAAAAACACATTTCAGATTTGTTTTGCTACTTATGCTAAAGCACAGGCTTTTGAAAACCATTTTCATTATATCGTACTTATGAAAGACAGTAAAACAAGGAGAAACAAAGTTATTTGGGTTAAATAGCCCTGGATTCAGAGGTCAACTCCAATAATTGCTGGGAATATGGTTTTCTCTAAACCCATTTTTCATCTATGAAACTGGGATAACATTGGCTATTTTAGTAGATCATTCTAGGTAGTAAGTTTTAACATATGTAAATTGCCTGATAAGTAGGAGGTAGTCAGTAAATGCCAGACTTTATAACTAAAGAATCACAAATTTTACAATCCTTGTTGAGAATTTCGAGATTGTGGCAGATATAGAAATGGTCACGTAATATTATACATGCACCTTTAAATTTCTCATATACCGTTGCAATCAGTTGGGACCATGAGAACAGTTCTGGCCAATTGACTATGGTTGGAGGGATGTATGTCATATTCTGGCCAAGGAAGTGAAAAGCTATGAGCTCCTTAATCAGTATCTTTTTTCTATCATTGTGACCCTTGAAGCATGTTACTGAGATGCTGGTATCTCAATACAACAAGGCTTTTCATATCTGGGTCACTGATTGACTAAATGTAGCAGAACATTTGCAGACCAGTATTAGACATATGCAAGATGTGAACATTTGTTGTGTTAGGATATTTAGGAGTTAGATTATCACTACAGCATACATAGCCTAACCTGACTAACCTGATTTGGTACGATCTAACCAAAACACTGCATTTTATTAATAAGAACACTAAAGTCCAGAGAAGTCAGTTTGTATAAAAGCCCGTGGAACTAGACCCTTATCCCTCACCATGTACAAAAATCAAATAAAAATGAATTAAAGACTTAAAGATAAGGTCTAAAACTAAAAGATAAGGTCGAAACCTTAAAGATAAGATCTAAAACAACTAGAGGAAAACACTGGGGAAATATTCAAGGCATTGGTCTTGGCAAATATTTCTAGAGTAACACCTCAAAAGCACAGGCATCCAAAGTAAGAAATGGACAAATGAGTTCACATCAAGCTAAAAGTCTTCAGTGCAGCAAAAGCAAACACACACACACACGCACACACACACACACACACACACACACAAACTTAGAAACAATAAACGAAGCGAGGAGACAACTTGCAGAATGGGAGAAAATATTAGCAAACTATTTAACTGACAGGGGATTAATAACCAAAATATATAAGGAATTCAAACAACTCAATAGCAGGAAAACAAATATCTGATTTAAAAATGGGCAAAAGTCTCGAACAGACATTCTCAGAAGAATACATACAAATAGCCATGGCTTTTATCAAAAAGACAAGAAATAACAAATGCTAATGAAGATGCAGAGAAAGGGGCACCAAGGTAAACTTACGGTGCGAATATAAGTTAGTATAGCCACTATGAAAAAACGTATGAAGGTTCCCCCCACCAAAAAAAAAAAAAAACTAAAAATAGAACTACCACATGATCCAGCAGTCCTACTCTTGGGTATATATCCAAAAGAAAGAAAATCAGTATGTCAGAGATATATGTGTACTTCCACGTTTATTGCAGCACTATTTACAACAGCCAAGACATGAAATCAACCTAAGTGTCAATCAATAAATAGGTGAATGGATAAAGGAAATGTGGCACATACACAAAACGTAATATTATTCAGCCATGAAAATGAATTAAAGCCTATCATTTGCAACAACATGAATGGAACTGGAGGACATTATGTTAACCAAAATAAGCTAGGCAAAGAAAGGCAAATTTTGCATGTTCTCACTCCTATGTGGGAGCAAAACAAGAAATGGTCTCATGAAGGTAGAGAATAGACTGATGGTTACCAAAGGCTGGGAAGGATAGTGGGGAGGGGTTGCATGAAGATAAGATGGTTAATGGGTAAAAAAAAAAAAAAAAACAAAAAAAAACAAAAAAAAACAAACAAACCCAATTAGGCAGTAGGAATAAGCTCTACTGTTTGGCAGCACAATAACACAACCATAAGTATCAATAATTTATTGTACTTTTCAAAATAGCTACAGGAGTGGATTTGGTATATTTCCCAAATAAAGAAATGAATGATTGAGGTTATACATATCCCAATTACCCCGATTTGATCACTGTACGTTGGATACTTGTATCAAAATATTACATGTACTCTATAAATTGTACAGCTATTATGTAGCCATAACAATTTCTAAAAGCCAAGACAAAGTGCAAAAATTTCATTAATGTACAGGTATTACAGACCCTTTCTCAAGTGTTATCTCTTAAAAATCACAGTACAATTTTTATAATTCTTCTGCGTATAAGTATATCTAATATACATTTCTATATTCCTCCAGGGAAACTGAAATATCAAGGATTTTTTTAAGTCATTTTTTTCTTCCTTCTATATATATACAATACAAAGTCCTCCTCAGTTGCAATCAAGCCAGAAAATCCTCTGGGAAAATACCTTGTTGTCTATCTATTCTTGTCTTTATCCTTATCCAAATCTTTTTGCATGCATATTAGTGTATGTGTGCATGTGTGCATGAGTGCATGTGTGTGTATTAAATCCTATTAATTAAGAACATATTTAAAACCAGAATTTGTTTTCCAAAATACTTGTTTTCTGACTAACCATTGCATTATTTTTTTTAAAAATATGACTTTATAGTACTTTAAGTTCTATATTGAGTTAATCAGTGATATGCTTTGGCTGCATCCTCACCCAAATCTCATTTTGAATTGTAGCTCCCATAATTCCCACATGTTGCAGGAGGAACCCAGTGGGAGATAATTGAATCATGGGAGTGGTTCCCCCATACTGTTCTCATGGTAGTGAATACATCTCATGAGATCTGATGGTTTTACAAGGGGTTTCCTCTTTCACTTGGCTCTCACTCTCTCTTTTATCTGCTGTCATGTAAGATGTGCTTTATCCCTTCTGCCATGATTGTGAGGCCTCCCCAGCCACATGAAACTGTGAGTCCATTAAACCTCTTTTCTTTATAAATTACCCAGTCTCATGTATGTCTTTATCAGCAGCATGAAAATGGACTAATACAATACACTGGTACCAGTAGAGTGGGGTGGTGCTGAAAATGGGGAGGCAGCTATGGAACTGGGTAACAGGCAGAGGCTGGAACAGTTTGGAGGGCTCAGAAGGAAACAAGAAAACATGGGAAAGTTTGGAACTTCCTAGAGACTTGTCTAATGGCTTTGGCCAAAACGTTGATACTGATATGGACAGTAAAGTCCAGGCTGACGTGGTCTCAAATGGAGATAAGGAACTTGTTGGGAACTGGAATAAAGGTGACTCTTGCTATGTTTTAGTAAAGAGACTGGTAGCATTTTTCTTCTGCTCTAGAGATTTGTGGAACTTTAAACTTGAGGGTGATGATTTAGGGTATTTGGCAAAAGAAATTTCTAGGCAGCCAAGCATTTAAGAGGTGACTTGGGTACTGTTAACAGCATTAGGTTTTAAAAGGGAAACAGAGCATAAAAGTTCAGAAAATTTGCTGACTGATGATGCAATAGAAAAGAAAAACCCATTTTCGGAGAAGAAATTCAAGCAAGCTGTAGAAATTTGCATGAGTAATGGGGAGCCAAATGTTAATTGCCAAGACAATGGGGAAAATGTCTCCAGAGTGTGTCAGAGACCTTCTCAGCAGCCCGTTCCATCTCAGGCTGAGAGGCCTCGAGGGAAAAAATGGTTTCATGGGTTGGGCCCAGAGTCCCCCTGCTCTGTGTAGCCTAGGGACTTGGCGCCTTGTGTCCCAGCTGCTCTGGCCATGGCTGCAGAGGCCAAGGTAAAGCTCAGGCTGTGGTTTCAGAAGGTGCAAGCCCCAAGCCTCGGCAGCTTCCACATGGTGTTGAGCGCGTGGGTGCACAGAATTCAAGCATTGAGGTTTCGGAACGTCTGCCTATATTTCAGAGGGTGTATGGAAATGCCTGTGTGCCCAGACAAAGGTCTGCTGCAGGGGCAGAGCCCTCATGGAGAAGCCCTGCTAGGGCAATGTGAAAGGGAAATGTGGGATGGAGCCCCACAGAAAATCCTTACTGGGGCACTGCCTAGTGGAGCTGTGAGAAGAGCACCACTGTCTTCTAGACGCCAGAATGGAAGATCCACTGACAGCTTTCACGGCATGCCTAGAAAAGCCATGGACACTCAACTCCAGCCCGTGAAAGCAGCGGGAGGGACGCAGTAACCTGCAAAGACACAGAGGGGGAGCTGCTCAAGACCATGGGAGCCCACCTCTTGCATCAGGGTGACCTGGACATGAGACAGAGTCAAAGGAGATCATTTCGGAGCTTAAGATTTGACTGCCCCACTGGATTTTGGATTTGCATGGGGCCTTCAGCCCCTTCATTTTGGCCAATTTCTCCCACATGGAATGAGTGTATTTATCCAATGCCTGCATCCCCACTGTATCTAGGAAGTAACTAACTTGCTTTTAATTTTATAAGGGCATAGGTGAAAGGGACTTGCCTTGTCTCAGATTAGACTTTGTTTTGTGGACTTTTGAGTTAATGCTGAGATGAGTTAAACCTTTGGGGGACTGTTGGGAGCGCATGATTAGTTTTGAAATGTGAGGACATGAGATTTAGGAGGGGCCAGGGGCTGAATGACATGTTTTGGTTGTGTCCCCACCCAAAGCTTATCTTGAATTGTAGCTCCCATAATCATGAATTGTTTCGGAAAGGACCCGGGGGGAGTTGAATCATGGGGGTGGTTTCCCCCATACTGTTCTCATGGCAGTGGGTAAGTCTCATGAGATCTGATGATTTTATAAGGCATTTTCTCTTGCGCTTGGCTGCCTCTTTGTTGTCTGCCACCATGTAAGATGTGTATTTCATCTTTCGCCATGATCGTGAGGCCTTCCCATCCAAGTGGATTTGGGAGTCCATTATGCCTCTTTTTCTTTACAAATTACCCAGCCTCGGGTATGTCTTTATCAGCAGTGTGAGAATGGACTAATACAGTCAGGTACAACATTATGTAAAGAATCATTTTATGCCATTTGCCCTTAATGGAACTTTTCACTGTGCTAAGATAGGTGTGGACTGAAATTTCGGGTTATAATTTGAATTCGTCTTCCCAATGTTTTGCTACCTTTTGAAAGGGTTGACTCATTTTTTAATCATAGTACAATAATGAGATGTTAGATTATTTAAATTCATATTTGATATACTCTTTGATTTAATCCTTGAACCTCTTAATTTATTTGTCCAATAATTTGAAAGATTAAAAGTAGTTTCCTGAATATTTTATGGCAGTGGGAATGGCTGTTAAGAATGAAAATCTAGGCTGGGCATAGTGGCTCAGTCCTGTAAACCCAGCACTTTGGGAGGCCGAGGTGGGAGGATCATGAGGTCAGGAGATCAAGACCATCCTGACTAAGATGGTGGAACCCGTCTCTACTAAAAATACAAAAAAAATTAGCCAGGTGTCAGGTGGCAGGTACCTGTAGTCCCAGCTACTCGGGAGGCTGAGGCAGGAGAATGGCATGAACCCGGGAGGCAGAGCTTGCAATGAACCGAGATCACGCCATTGCACTCCAGCCTGGGTGATAGAGTGAGACTCTATCTCAAAAACAAAAAACAAAAAAAGAATGAAAATCTATAAAAGAAAGATAACTTTGTAGGACACATACATTTAAGGACAAGAAAGATGAAGAGGAGTCAGTGGGAAAAAATTAGGAATATTCACTTGAGTAGATGGGTAGTCAATAAAATAAGTTCTCAAGAATTGTAGAGAAGAAAGAACTTTAGGAAAGATGATAAATGTCACAGGGATCTGAGAAGTAAAAGATGGCAACTGAGGAAAAACATCTAATTTTGATGTTGAAGACATTTTTGGTGGTTTTTGAACATAGTGATTCCAAAACTCCTTTTATCTTGTAACACACATAACTAATGTGTATGTTACAAAAGACAAGGGAGCTTTAGAAACACTGTTATGTTTAGAATCACTATGTTATATCATATGTTACAAAACAAAAGTCTCATCAGCAACAATGTATTACCACGGCAGGAAATTCATCAAAGCAGTTTCCTGTATTAGAATCTCAAGCAGGAAATGTATAGTTTAGAAAGGTTTCAAGTTGTTCTGATCCACTGCCCTAGGGACCAAGCAACTCTTTTGTCTACCCCAATAAGAACCATTATTCTAAAGTGGTTCTCTCAAACTGCCTTCTGTGCAGTGCTTGGGTTCGTAGATATAGTCTTGAGATCCATGAGTTCACAATGAAGTTCATAATTCTGTGTTTTAAAATGTAAAATATATATGCATATATATTTTAGGAAATGAAGAACAGATGTCATCTTCATCAGTACATGTTGTACTCATGATAGTTTCACGGTACCTAATGGGGAGACATTAGATGGAGTTACAGTATGACCAGGCACTTTAGCATATAGGCACCTGCACTAGAAAGAAGCAAGGCAGTAGCAGATCATTTCATATTCATTTTGTGTGCTGTGTTGTACAGATTCTGTCTTTGTCACATCATTCATTAACAGTAATACTAAATCTAAATACCTTGTGAAGAACTTTTCTTTTTCTTCTTGTGGCACTAATTAGATCACATATGCATTTAACACAGATTTCGACAAAACAGTGGAACTAAATTTATCTTTAAGCAAAGAAGACAAATTTAGAGAGTTCTCAAGGGACATTTAATTAACATTGGCATTTTAAGATTGCTTTCTCAAAGGCTTTAGGTTAAGCATGAGGTCTGATTATCATGAACCAGAATTCGAAGAGTTGATATTATTCATATATTTTCTAAAACTGGACTTTATAGAAAGGTATAAGTATTATTGATATCAAAATAGAGAAGCAAATTAGATACAGAATCATGTATCATGTTATATTATTTTATTATAGCTAAATATATCTGAAATATATATAGAATATTACATTTATATTATTAATTTATAATTTATTGGTTTCCTGCTTTAATTTATAATTTTATGGTTATGTTATAATTGATAACAGTTATAAGGAATTTAAATTTAATTTGTATTTACACATGTTTAAATAACCTAACAATATAAAAAATTTAATAATGCCAATGTGTTGGAAGGGTATTCTGTTACAAGGGGTTCATACCTTCAATATAAGAAAAAAAAATTCAGAGTTTACAGTGTAAACTAATGGGGATGAAAGCAACACTTATTTTATCTAAGGAAAATCTGTAGAGAGCAGATAGTGATTGTGATGATATAAAACATCCATTAGAGAAATGTGATGAAAAAAGGAAGAAAAAATAGGGCTATTGCTAGAGAAATCAGCTGAGTCTGGAAGGCTGGGTCATGATAGAGAAGGCCCAGCCATGAACAGAAGACAAAGTGGTTAGACAGACACGGAGACGGAGAGGCCAGAGAGAGCAGATTATGGTGCAACAAGATTTTCTCCTGACCCTTGCTATGTGGGAACAGACTGATAATACATGTTAACTTGCCACATGGCTTCAGTCCATGAAGCAGCACTATGCAAAAAACTCAGAGGCCATCCCCACTGTCCTTCACTTTCTGCCAGAAGTCTCTTGATGGTAGAGATCCCCAAACTTGCCCTTAGAGAAGAATAATTAAAGATAATTATCAAAATAAAATAAAAATTTTCCCAATCCATGCCAAATACTGAAACAAAATTTTCATAAGACTAGTCTGGGAAGCTGTTATTAATAGATTTTTATGGTGTTATGATTATCGGATACTTTCTGTGACACTGTTTAATACTTTATTTCTTGACATGTCGTCCCCAGACCAGCAGTATTCGCCACAGTTACACATGTAAATTCTCAGACTCCTCCACGGACGACTGAATCAAAAATTCTGGAGGTGGGGCCTACACATCTACATGCTAGCAAGCTAACCAGGTGATTTTGAAGCATGCTACAGTTTGAGAACCACTGGATTAATGTGGGAACCAATTGAAGCAGGACTGTTGGACATGGGGCCCAGGCGTGGAGGTATTTTAATGGTTCCCTCAGTGGTATTAATGCGCGGCTGTGGTTGGGAAACATTGCAATACATCACAGAATAGACTGTCTCAAGAAAATTTAGTTGATAAGGGTGGAGAAATAAATCAACTTATAGCACAGAGGGAAAGCTTGAGCCTCCCTGCAAGACTCCATCCTATATATAATAGGCTAATCAAAGCACGTCTTTCTTACTCCAGGTGCTCCCTCACATCCACCATCTCCTTACTATGATCATCTCCTTTCTATTCACCACACACACGTTCCCATCTCAATGGTTGCTTGTTGATTAAATTAACCATTAAATGCATGAATTCTCAACAATATCTTTCGTATAACAGACACAAAAGGTGACGTTTACATGGAGAACTCATGCTTAATTTTCTGCATGTTTTGCTCTAATTTCATCTTTCTCATTCCAGAAAAAATTTGAGATACAGATTATGAGAGTGACATTGTAGTTAGGTAACCTTGAGTCTGCTCTGATTTACTTAAAACATAATTATTTGTAAAATTTGGTAATTTATTTGTAAACATTTCTTTTTTTTTTTTTTCTTTTTTTGAGACACAGTTGCACTCTGTTGCCCAGGTTGGAGTACAGTGGTGCGATCTCAGCTCACAGAAACCTCCACCTCCCGCGTTCAAGTGACTGTTGTGCCTCTGCCTCCTGAGTGGTTGGGATTACAGGCAGATGCCACCACGCCTAGCTAATTTTTGTATTATCAGGAGAGATGAGGTTTCACCATGTCAGCCAGGCTGGTCTAGAACTCCTGACCTTAGGTGATCCACCTGCCTTGGCCTCCCAAAGTGCTGGGATTACAGGCATGAGCCAGTGTGTCCGGCTTGCAACAAATTACTTAAGGCACACTTCATGATTAATCAAGGTGCACTGTAACATTCAGCTATTTCAAGATTGGGAACAACAAATTTACATGTATGGAAACTTGTCAGGCCTTCGATTCCTGTTTACAGCCTTTTAGCCTGAGAAACTCAAAATTATTTGGTCCAGGAAAGAGTAGGTACAGATGGGTTAGGTCTTGATCTTCCTCTGGTCCTCATTCCTTGTAGAATCACCATAGGCCCTAAGGTAACAGACTGAAGGCTTCACTCATTACCCTCACTTCTATAATTAGTTTATTTAAAACGATACTCCTCCATTCTTGAGACTTCTTAGGAGGGTTTCAAAAAAGAAGTTATGCAAGAGAAAGAACTGACAATTTTCCGGGTATATAGCATGGAACTAGCATGAGCTGGTACAAAGTCTTTATGGGATCATGCATCAGTTGTTGTCAGGATGATATATCTGAGGTCTTTATTTTACACATGAGGAAACTGAGGCCATGAGAGCTTGTCCCTCCCTGCCTCCCTTCTCATGCATGCCATTCTCTTCTATGTCTGAGCCAGCTCACCATAGGTGATAGTGAGCTGGCTCATTTCTTCTTTTTAAATCGTTTCCTGGGATTCTAGTTCATTATCCAGAGCCCTGGAAAGCTGAACTCTTACTTCTTTTCAGAAGGCAAGAGGAACACTTGTCACTGAGAAAAAGAAAGATCCTGAATTATAGGAAAAAAGGAAGGAAAGGACTGAGATAATGGGTAAACAGTGGGAAGGGAATAAAGACAGAGAAAGACATGAATACTTTATAAAAGGCAGCTATTTTTGTAATATATCAAGCATTACCTCCAGTTTGTATGGAATTCTTCATAAAACAAGTTAATGTCATATACTATCACAAGCTTCTTAGACCAGAAATGTTGTAGTCAGGAAGGACATGGCTCTTTCTCATTACAAATACTGAAATTGCTTCAGATATAATGCTCAATTTTTTATATAATGGTCACAATTGTATATATTTTGGTGGATGTGTTCCCTAAAGTTCAGCCTCTTGGTGTAAATTCTTTTCCCACAATCAAAAAACATTGATTTTGATAATTTTTCTTCTGTAGATCTGCCTATTCCCTGATTTTAGCTTGCTATACTGGTTCCAATCTGTATTTTTTTTTTCATTTATTATCAAGAGTCCTTTACAATTATTTTTCTGTCATGTTATCTGTTCTTAAGCCTCATGTATGATAATAATTTTACTTTCTCCCATTTTTTCCCTAAATGGCCCATTTTAAATTTGTTGAATTTTATGGCTTATTTTGGCTATAAACCAAGATATTTAGCTATAAAGAGTGGCACGTTACTGATATGCTGTCTGACTTCTCTGTGTTACCTTTCAACTCTGTGAATATCTCTATTTTGTTTTAATTTTCTTTGTATATGTATGTCCCATTATTACAGCATGAGCTCCTTGCAGAAAGGCACTGTTTCTTCTTTTATTTCTTTTTGCACAAAATCTTGAACAAAATACATATTTAGTAAGGCTTTTTAATTAATTATCAAAGTACATTTTACCCCTTTTATTCCAATTATCTATTTAATGTGGTCTCTGGTAGCATCCAAGATCCCTGAGGGCACACAGGACTTTTGCCTGTTTTAACTGCTTGTCCCCGTGACCTAGAAAATGACAAAGCAATGTTACAATATTAAAAAAAATTTATTTTTTGACAAACTGCCTGTTATTCTTCTGTCTTTGATTAAATTATAGCATCTAGATTACCTAAAAGTAATAATGCCACATTTAACACCAACCACAATTGGAGAGCATCCCTGAATAAAAGAGACTTCAACTGCCATGTTAGCATTGTTTGACAGATAAATAATGTTACATAATGAACTATAAGGTGCTGTGATGGTTATCAATTTTAAACTGGAGGACTCATAGTTGTTAAGTTTATTCATATGCACTGCATTCTGAATCAATGTAATACATTTGAGGTAATCTGCTCTTTAATACTTTGGAACTAGCATCACTGTGCAAATACTTCTTAGCCTTTCTTCATTAGGCATGCCTGAAGTAATTATTGAGCAAGTATATACGGCCTGAAGACATAGAAATTATTATGATGGTTTCCCTGCCTTCAAGAGCTCTTAGTGTATTAAAAAGAGAGAAGGGCAAACAAATAATTGTGATAAATGCTATAAAAGACGTAAGTGCCACACACACAGGTAACACAGGCACAAAGGTGAGGCAAGTTTGCCTTCCTTGGGGGGTGAGTGAAGACTTCTCAGAGAAGTGTTGACGAATGAGTGTAGGAGTTGGCCAGGCTGATGGGGATAAAAGACTGAAATCAAAATCTTAATTGTACTCCCCAACACACACACACCATGCACACACACACGGGGGCAGAGAGAGAAAGATAAGAGAGAAAAGAAAAAAAGGGATTTACAATATTAGAAATGAGAAAATGATCATAATTATGATAAATATAAGTATTGAAAGAAAATAGTTATAAACACATGTCTATAAATTTGAAAAGAATGATAACTGTGGGAGAAATTTAAAATATTATCAAAGATATACCACTAGAAAAGCTGGCAGACCAAAATAATTTCATATGTGCATTATATTTAATTTCCAAAGAACCAGTATGTCCTATATTATTTCAACAATTTCTGAGCATCAAAAAAGATGGAGAGATTCTGAATTCATCTTATTAGGAAGTAAGATATCATTAATGGTAGAATCTCATACATTTCATTTTCATACAAAATTCTATAGGCTAATCTCATTTATTTATACAGAACTAATAATGTAAACCATAGAATTATATTCTGTGCTGAGTTAAAAGATTAATATACAATGATAAAGCATAGTTTATCCCAGGAATCCAAACATCGCTAAACTTTAGAAATAGGCGAACATTATAGAGGTGGTATTTATAGTGGTGCTTAGTGTAGGCTCTGGAACTAGGCTGCTGGCTGTGAATCCCATTAGGCCACTCAAAGCTGTGTGACCTCTGTGTGACCAGCTTCCTCATTTCAAAGTTGAAGATAATGATATGGAGTACCTCAATAAATTAATACAAATAAAATGTTTAATTAGGCCTGGCACATGGTGAGAAATACGTAAGCATTAGCTATTATCAGTAAACTGATGGCAAAAAGCACATGATTGAATAAAAATGATCCCAACACGCAAGTGGCAAAATTCAGTCATTTCTCATAAATCAAGATAAATTTTGCCTTATGGCAATTCTGATAAAGTAATTCCAGATAAATTCTGCCTTATAGTCAAAACAGGAATAGTAAGTACACCCTAAATGTTATAAAATATTTATCAAAACATCAAATATCTGAACTCATATTAAACTTTGAAATACTACATATGTTTCTTTTAGGTTGACATTGAGACAAAATATTCACTACTATCACTATTATATAACATCCCCAGAGGTTCCATTAATGCAATAAGATTACGACAAAGCGAAAAGTAGAATAATTACCAGGAAATATTAAAATATACTAATTTTTCTGTTGATATGAAAGATATAAAATTTACTTAGAATATGTTATAGACTCTACAAAAGCAAGTTCTGTGAAGTTGAAGGATACAAAATAAACGTAAAATGCAATACATTTTTATTTATACTGAGTTAAATTAGCTAGAATGTATGTATGAGCAAAGATATAATGTCTACACATTTATTTGTATACATATACATAATACGTAACTTGTGTGTGTGTATGTGTGTGTATCACCCCAAGACTTTGCAAAGGATACATTGATTGGTCTAAGTAAATAGGTAGGTAGAATTTTAAATCTGTAGAGAAAGTAAGGCTTTTTTCAATAAATTGTTTGGGAAAAATTAGCAATCGTTTGGAGAAAATGAACCCAGATCCGTATTTCATTGCATATATGAATTAAAATTCTGAATGCATTAAACGTATAAATATGTTTGTGTATAGTATTTGAAAAAAATGTAAACATTTTCCTTTATAATTACAGAGGGTTGAGAAAAGAGGCTTTGGAATGCAGATGGGTAAGGTAATACTAAATGGAGTAAATGGAGTCCGTAAGTAGACATGAGGGGAGCTGATATACCAGTTGTGAGAGTTCTTCATTTGCAGCCACAGGGTTGAGCTACTACATGTGTGGTTATGCTTTAGTCATGAAGAAAAGAAAAAATAACTTGATATATATCTTTCATATTTTTCTCTATGCAAACTAGAGATTACAGGTAAAAAATTCATGCCTGTGAGGATTTCTTCAGAAAGGCTCTTGAGAGAGTGCCCTTTATCCATAGGAATGAGAAAAGTCAGAAAAACGGGAACATCTGCATAAGAACACCATAGTTTCAATGGTCTAAGGCTATAAGTACTGTTTTCTAGCTCTCTCTCCCACTTTCTCTCTCCATATTTGTGTGTGTGTGTGTGTGTGTGTGTGTGTGTTTCAAGGAAGCAAATCAGTAGATAAACTAATAATGTCTTCTGCTCCTATCCATAATAACCCTTTTGAGATTTATCTGACCATTTTTTAAAACATGTTTTCATTTCCCTATTATACTTCTAGCCTATGTAGACTGAGAAAAACTTGCCAGCCAGGAGTTACTTTGAGAAGGAATGATTACTGTTCCCCCAGCATTTTTAGGATTCTCTTGTAGAGATGGGTCAAAAACTAGCACCAGTGAAATTAGAAAACATTTTTAATGAATTAACTATTAATCTGAAACTCATTTTCTATGATTGACAGCATAAATTATTTTTCTTTTTTCTTTACAAGCTGGAGAGATGGCCAGCTGACTTCTTTTGGGACAAAATAGCTGGAAGAAAAATAGGAGCTGTTAAGCTAAAATCTCCTATGCCAAGTTGTAAACTACAGCACATTTTCATGGTTGAGTGGAAAAAAATCCTGAAAGACCAGGCTTATTATAATGGAAGTGCTTATAAAACCAGCTCTAGCAGCACAAACGGCAGGACTATTACCAGGCCCTTAGGGTGGACTAGTTGATATCATTTGCACTTTAAGCAGTTTAGGTGTTAAATTGCATGCAATTGCACAGTGTGATAAAACACCCTTCAAAGATATCAAATAATCCCTCTTTTTTCTTACACTATTTTCTTACAGGAAATCTTAACTCATAAATGGTAGTATTGGGTAATTTGTTTCTAGCAAAATGCAGCATAATCCATTTAGTTACAATGCTTATCCCATTCCAGTGGCAAAATGTAACAGGTGTAGGGTGTATTCAATAGACAGTGAGCCTAATTTCACAGATCTGGGTTTAGAGTTGGATTTTCATTCTCATTATTCTTTTACTGAGTTTTAAATGGTGATTTAAAATCATTTTACCAAAAGAAAATAGGAAAGTAGCCAGAAGTGGATTTTTTTTTTTAATGTGAAAAATGTAAAGTAACAACTTCTCTATTATGTCGCCTTTTCTAAGATCGAGAACACAATGAAAATAATCTGTTCAATTCTGGGATATGTAAGGTTTGCTTGCTCAATTTTGCTCACTACTGTCATTTTGGCTTAATTCAGTGAGCAACGGTTGTCATTGGATGATAAACCTGCATTTGGGATGTTGATGTATAGCTAAAGTAAAAATTATTTTAGGTTTTTGGTGAAGGCTTCTTGAGAGAGACAGGATTTTGAGGAGTATTTTCTGTATCAGTTTATGGAGACTGTCAATATTGAATTGGTCAAATAAAGACACATATGGCAAGTTTCAGCTCTTTTTTTTTTTTTTTTTTTTTTTAGGGAGTGTCAAGGAGATGGGGGAGGAAACAGAAGAGGTGAAGAAGCAGAGGCAGGCTTCAGCTCTTATGTTGCTTAAAATAGTTTTTAAAAACTATATTTTAGAACATTTCTGAAATAAAATCCTAGAATTATTTGATATCTTTTGTAGGAAAAAATAGAAAGATAATCTTTTGTTGGATGTAAAAGAGAAATAGTAAGAACTGATGAAAATGGTTGACCAGAAGGAGAGAAATAGACTGTGTTTTTTCACAATTGGGGTTGCTTATTAATCACTTGGATTAATTGTTTTTTTTCTTAGTTGGAGAGAGTTGAAACCTATGTTTTTCCTATAACATATAAACATGGTAGTCAGGACAATACATAATGGTTAGCAAAGGCCATATCCTACACATGATAACAGTTTTTTTCCCTGAAGAAACAAAGCTGAAATTTGTAAGAAATTCGTCTAATCCATCCATCCATCCATTCATCATTCCACTGGCCCGTAAAATATTTATTTTCTATCTCCCTATGCCAGATATAGGTAAGAAGATATTAGGTACTAATGATACATTAATGAATAAAATTTGATCTCCATCCTCAAGAAATTTATAGGACAGTAAGTGAGACCATAGTTCAACAACGGTAAATACATTCATAGCAAAACCGAAAAACAAAACTTTTGAAAAGGTTATGTATTACAAATACTAAGTAACTGGCAACACTGTTTTTATGAATGGATTCAAAGTGAATACGATGTGATTGTTTACATGTATCACTTTCTAGGTAGCTATGTGAACTGCAGGAACTCAGAAATAACAACTCTCTCAACTCAGTGGGCTGTCTTAGGGAACCACAGGGAATCAGAACAATTGCTACTGCTGATTGAGCCACAAATACATGGACATTACAAAAATGTTGCAACAAAATTTTCAAAAACTTTAATGACACATTCATGTCTCACTGAAGGTACTATAGTGAACTTCAGCTAAGAAACATGGCTGGAAAATAGGATGATCTTTTAAATGACGCTTTCCACTTAATTGATCTATGCAATGAAACTGCCTCGGCCAGTTACCCTGGTTTGAATGCCAGTGCTTGCAGTTGTCACTTGCACTTTAATTATGTTGCTTGACTGCCGAGCATTGGGTGTCTGTCTATTGTCCCAGATGAGGCTGAAAATATTCTTTAGCTCAATAGTTTGAGTCGCCATGAAGTTTTGACTACCTCCTTCAGGTAACCAATCTTCACTGCATATACGTGTCCTTCCAGTTCCATTCTGTTTATTTGTACGTGTTCTTGCTCATGTGCGCGTGCGTGCACATGCTCGCGTGCGCGTGAGCAAACACACGCACATAGTTTTTTTTTTTTTTGTAAACATAAACAAGATCATTGTTCTGTAATTTGTTTCCAAAGGCAAACTATCAAAACAGTATGCATTTTGTGATTGTTATCAGGATTTTATAGCTTCATACTTGTGATTAACAAGGTGAACAAGTTTTGAAATAGAAACAAATGTTCATGAGATGTGTTTAGTCATGTTTCTCTTTTCATTTTGCCTGGTACCAAGTGGGCTCTTTCAATTTCAACAATTGGATATTCAGTTTAGAGAAATTCCATTTAAAAAATTTGATTTTTTCTTCTGATCTGTTTCGTCTTTCTAGAAAAATATATGTGCATATATATAATCTGTGTATATTATATATAATCTTCTGGCACTATCTTCTTTTATCCCCTTATTTTTATCACTTCATTCTGCTGTAAGAATATATAT
This sequence comes from Piliocolobus tephrosceles, assembly GCF_002776525.5. NCBI lineage: Eukaryota > Metazoa > Chordata > Mammalia > Primates > Cercopithecidae > Piliocolobus > Piliocolobus tephrosceles. Next base: position 116,861,644 of record NC_045439.1, read on the forward strand.
AGCTGATATCTGATTTTCTTTACTATCTCCACAATATTTTAAAATCAGTATATTTTTCCTTCAGTTTTAGAATTTATTTCTGAAATGAAGATAATAACATTTTCCTTGTAGCAATGTATGAATTAAATTAGAATGCAAAATTAGTGCTTAGTAAATTCTAGTTACTGAATTGCAGTAAGAGAATGTGTTCTATAAATGTTCTGTCTTTTGGAAATTATTGAGGCTTATTTTATTTCTTAGTAGATGATTTTTTTTCCCGAGTTTTTAGAAAAAAATGTTTTTTAATTAGGTACGAAGCTCCCTCTGTATATGTTTACTAAGTACCTTTGTCAATATATATATTTTTTTCAGTTCTATTCGTGTCAGATTTTAAACTGTCACTCCACAAGTTTCATCACATTATTCTTATGTTGCTTCTGCTTTTTGCTGTAAATACTTAATGATATATTTATTGGCACATAAAACCTCCTATATATCTTTGAATTTTTTTTTTTTTTTTCTTGAGACGGATCTCGCTCTGTTGCCCAGGCTGGAGTGCAGTGGTGCGATCTCGGCTCACTGCAAGCCCTGCCTCCAGGTTCACCCCATTCTCCAGCCTCAGCCTCCGGAGTAGCTGGGACTACAGGCGCCCACCACCACGCCCAGCTAATTTTTTGTATTTTTAGTAGAGACGGGGTTTCACCGTGTTAGCCAGGATGGTCTCGATCTCCTGACCTCATGATCTGCCCTTCTCGGCCTCCCAAAGTGCTGGGATTACAGACGCGAGCCACCGTGCCTGGCCATTTTTGAAATTTTTAACCTTATAAGAGATCTCCCTCTGTCTTTTAAATTAACTAATTAATTAATTTGTATAAATCTAAGAGATACACATGCAGTTTTGTTTAATGGATATATTGCCTAGTGGTGGAGTTTGGGTTTTCAGGGTTACAGACATCCGAATATTGTACATTGTATCCATTCCGTAATTTCTGATCCTTCAACCCCCTACCCTCCTTCCCTTCCGAGGCTCCAGTGTCTATTATTCCCCTTTCTAAGACCATGTGTACACATTATTTAGCTCCCACTTCTCCGTGAGAAGACACAGCATTTTGTTTTCTGTTTCAGAGTTATTTTACTTAAGATAATGGCTTCCAATTCTTCCATGTTTTCATTTAATGCTTTTAAATGGAATTCTCCTTTACCTTTTACTGTTATTTGTGCTGAAAATCTCATGTTTTCCATCCATATCCACTCTCTGCCCTTTTCTATCCCACTCTGCTTCTGAATGCTGGTTTGTGGAACACATCAAGAGGTCCTCCTGCCCTCTGGATTCTGTTAGATTAGACTAAGGGGGATTCCTGGCAGAATATCCCAGGAAGGGTGGCGAATGAAATTGGGTTCCTAATTTTACAGGCTTCTTCTTGTGGAGTTGCCATGTAACTGTAGGTTTTGACCAAAGGTCATTGCTCTTGTCAAATGGCCCACTCCTTATAAACTTGGGGTTTCAGTAATGTTTCCCTCCCTTTATCCACTGGGACCTAGTGGTGCTAATAATTTCCAGCTATAACTAGTGTTGGTTTTCCCACACCCTAACCATTCTTTGTAAATAGTTCTTTCTTCTTTGTTGGAGTTGGGGTTGCCTAGGCTGGAGTGCAATGGCTATGCACAGGTTATCCACTACAGCCTCAAACTCCTGGGCTCAAGGGATCCTTCCCCCTCAGCCTTCCAAGTAGTGAGAACTACAGGCAATGCCAATGTTTGGCCAGTTCTTTTATTAAACTCTCCTCAAGTTATCTAGTTTTTATGTGCTGAATACTTTGTGCCAGGAAAGTTGCTGATATATTATTTTCAAGTTTACTTTCTCTTTATTTCTACTGGCTCAATATATTTTTAGCTTTTATTTATTTCAAACCATTCTATGTCATTTTGTGTATATTTCTGTAAAACAGCATTTATAGATTTTCCTTTTTGTTTATTCAAATTGAATGTTTGTTCTTTTAAATATAAATGGCTCTCAGTCCATTTATATTTAATATGAGCTCTGAAACATCTTGTTCTTAACATCTTATTTTTTGCCTTTTTCTTATTTCCTTTTCTTTAATGTTGACTTCTATGAAATTATCGTGGTGACATTGCTCCTTAAATTTTTTAAAGACACACCCATAAAATACATGAAGTATGATTTCATTTATATAAATTTGAGAATAGGCAAAGCTCAACTATCCTTCAGATATGCCTACTAAGGTAGTGTGACGAAGGACCATAAAAACAAAGATGGTAGGCAACAAGCTGCAAGTCAGGTCATGGGAATGGTTTTGCTGAGAACACTGGAAATTTCTAAGGGGGTGGCAATGAAGGTGGTTGCATAAATGTCCACTTTATAATCATCCATTAAACTCTATGTTTCAAAGTCTTTAGTGGTTTGGTAGTTTACGTCCCATTTCTGTGAAATACTTGACTTTGTGTTTCATTATTAGCATGATGAATATTAATAACCTAATTCTCAAACAAGATATGACTTTAGCATACCTTTATTCATCATCCATGGCTTCCAATTACTTAAGGAATCAGCAAATTTACTTAAAAATTGTCATACAAGTTTATTTTACAGGATTTTTTCGTAAGAACCATTAAATATAATGAAATAGCTTAAAGACTATGATCAGTATAGTACAATTTTATTCATTATAAAGCAATCTTAGTGGAAAATATACTTCATGCTCACATTGGACAACATGGATGCTTTGTTTTGTTTTCAAAATGGGTATTGAAAAATGCAATGAACAACAATGGCGAGAAGAATGTTCAGGATAGCTATAGTACTGGAGGTGCTGAAAAACATGGTGACTCCTCTTGATAAAAAAGCTGCATGTAGTTAATACTGGAATGATGTGGTGATGTATATTCTTGGCTTTTTTTTTTTTTTCTTGGAAAAAATGTTGTTGCCAGTTTGAAATTCTGTAGCCCTAGTTCCAGCCACTTTTTTAGTAGTAGATTTGCATTATAATATAGATGATTTTTTAGAAGATTGACTTGTATTTTTAAATATTTTATTCATTAATTCAGCATATATTATTGAATGCTTACTGTATATCATGCACAGGCATACATCACCAAACAAATGAGATATAACATTTGTCCTGGGAAGCTTATATTCAAAGAGTGGAAAACATGTAAAAATTATGTGCATAATGAATATAAATATCCTTATTTGACTTCTTCCATAATTATGCTATTTGGAACTATTTGTTTCAGGGCACAAGTGACTCTTCTTGCTTTTCTTAGATCTCATTTTATTTGGTCTCATTTGAGGTATCCAACAACGTTGACTTACCACCTTCCCTTTTTATAAATTATTATTCTAAGCTGGGCGTGGTGGCTCATGCCTGTAATCCCAGCACTTTGAGAGGCCGAGGTGGGTGGATCACTTGAGGTCAGGAGTTCCAGACCAGCCTGGCCAACAAAACAAAATCCCATCTCTACTAGAAATACAAAAATTAGCTGGGTGCAGTGACATATGCCTGTAGTCCAAGTTACTTGGGAGGTGAGACAGAAGATTCACTTGAACCCAGGAGGCATAGGTTGCAATGAGCCAAGATCATGGCACTGCACTCCAGCCTGTGTGACAGAGTAAGACCGTTTCAAAAAAAGAATAATAATAATAAATAAATTCTTATTCTTTTACTGTCTGAGACTATAATAGCTGGATGCTTCTATCTCTTTTTATTCTTCCTTTGTGAGTTTGTCTACCTTTGTCTGTCCTTTGGCTGAAGTTATTTCAAAAGGCTAAGATCTTGACTCTTCTCTTTCTCATTTATGCTCATGCTTTAAATGATCCCTTCTATATAAAATTTTCCAGACTCGTGTTGCCAAGTCTCTACTAGGTATTTCTGTCTTAGCTGATTACTCTCTCTTCAAACTTGCTGCTTTTCCCCCCATTGTGTCAAAACTATCCTTATTTTCTTCTTTAGCAAGCCTCAATATAAGAGTAATACAATGGTAATACAAATAATTGTAATAATAATACTTAACCCTTTCTTTGTGACAAAGACTGTTCTAAGCACTTTACATTTAATAACTTATTCACTCCTCAAAAAGACCCAAAATTTCATCATTACAGATGTGAAAACCGAGGTATGGAAGGTGAAAAGTTTTCTAACTGAACTCTCAAAATCTACAGCATCTACTGTCTTTATGCAGGTCAACCACCAAAAAGTCACTAAATCAGTATTTCTAAAACTTTGTTTTTATTATGTCAAGCTCTTAAACTTTTAATTGTAGACACTTTTAAATGTGTCTACATTGCACATTTACTGATAGTAATATTATTATTTATCATTCATTGAGGGTTTATTATATGTGCTAACAACTGTTCTAAGAATGTAAGCCAAAACTTGAAATTTGCATATATTAGCAAGTGCTTTTTACTTTTTCTTCTTTTATTTTGTTTTAAACAAATGTTTATTCAAGAATAGTTAAAAATAGAATAGTAAATTCCCATATACCCCTCACTCATTTTCCTGTATTGTTAACATCTCATGTTACTGTGGTACCCTTGTCACAACTAACAGATAAACTTTAGAACATTATTATTAACTAATCTTCACGTATTATTATTATTGATTAAACTCCAATAGATTTCATTAATTCTCTTCTAAAGCCCCTCTTTCTCTTCTAAGTGTTTTAGGTGGAAAAAATATATAAGTAAAATCTACTTTTCTTTAATGTCTTGTAACCCACACTAATTTACTGTTTTATCAAGCTTTCTCCTCAAGTATTTCTGTAATCCCAAAGGACATTTACATGCCACACATTTATATTCTGGTTCTTATGTCTCCACTCCCTGAGCCACGTCATTATGAATCCTTTTTCGCCTGTTCCCTTGTCATCTGTTAACATGAACCAGACCTTCCACAATATCTCTTTAGGTTCTGGCTCCCATTGGGGAAGCCAATTCGTCTGCCTCTATTTGGAAGACAATCAATATCAAACCAGTTCCTTGTGAATCTCTTGTTTCTGTTGTGGCCATGAAGTATAAAAGAACCACTTTATTAATAGAATGAAGCTAAAATATTAAACAATCTTCAGATCTTCAATTCACCTTCAATATCTCCCTCTTTCTATGTACCCATTTTCCAGATCACCAAATCTTGATACATTCTTTGCAAAATCTTTGGGATTATCCATCCTTTGCTTTTCATCCTGTTGTGATAATAAGCCAAAGTTTCTTTCTTTCCTTCCTTCCTTCTTTCCTTCCTTCCTTCCTCCCTCCCTTTCTCCCTTCTTCCCTTCCTCCCTTCCTTCCATCCTTCCTTCCTCTCTTCCTTCCTTCCTTTTTCCTTCCTTCCTTCCATGCTTCCTTCCTTCTCTTCCTTCCTTTTTCCTTCCTTCCTTCCTTCCTTCCTTCCTTCCTTCCTTCCTTCCTCTTTCCCTCCCTTCCTTCCTTCTCTTCCTTCCTTCCTCCTTCCCTCCCTTCCTTCCTTCCTTCTCTTCCTTCCTTTTTCCTTCCTCCCTTCCTCCCTTCCTCCTTTCCTCCCTTCCTCCCTTCCTCCCTTCCTTCCTTCCTTCTTTCCTTCCTTCCTTCCCCTCTCCTTCCTTCCCTCCTCTCCTTCTTTCCTTTCATTCATTCTGTCTGTCACGGATATATGAATCTTACTTTGTTTCCTAATCAGATACAACCTTCACCTTTAAAGACATGCTTATTAATATTGAGCAGTGTGGGAATCAGACATAAATTGTAAGTGGTTGACATAAATGACTGGAGTTATTATTCTCTTTTTAAAACACAACTTCCAAGAAATAGTCCAGTGATTAACAGTGACCCTTCCCACATTTTCAAGATTTAGCATGGTATTTTCTTCACTTATGAAATAACTTGCACACACAAGATTTATTATTGGTGAGGTAAGCTGGTTACTGGTGAAGTGATAGAACTTCAGCTATCAGCAGGGCTGTCATTGGTTACACTCATGACCCATTTGAAATAATTAGATGTAAAAGACTAGAACAAGTTTATGCTCACAATCCTGGAATTACAGTCATTTAGAATATGGCATGACATAAAGAAATGCGGAGTATTTCTACTTAGTTATTATATTTCAAGGTTTGCTTCAGTGTGTAGGAAATGAGCATGAACTAAAAATTCTTTGCACATCAGAAGTGCCCTTTGTTATTTCTTTACAGTAATCTGGGTCCTGTGTAATGCTAGGTAGATACACATTCAATCAGATGTAAAAAAAAAAAATCCTTTGAAATATACATTTGTAGAGAATGAGCATGTAAAGTAAGAGTGTGAAGTCTTATCAATTGTCTCCTCTGCCCTTTTTGCCAAGGCAAGTTATTTCTAGTTTAACCAGAATGACAGAAGTCAGCTTTGGTATGTTTGTGTGGCCACATCATAGACCTGTTCTACAGCACATCTGAGTGCCAGTCCTGTTTTGGAAACATTTATTGTACTTGTAGTTTTTTCTTTTTCTTTTCTTTTTTTTTTTTTTTAAGAGGAAATTACCTGGGGCCTGGTTAGACATCTCTGGTTATTTTAAAACATGATGGTTTAGCAGAGAGGAGAGAATTAAAATACTTTTTTGTTTTCTCTGACCAACTTTATGTCCGTTTCTTTTAGGGAGGAAGCATTGCTACTGGTCTCACTCAGATTGATAGGACTTTGACTGAAACACTTTTGTTAGTGAATGGGGCACTGAGGAATAAGAAACAGGCACCCTTCCCACCTCTTTTCTTCTCTGATCTCTTCTCTCCTCCCCTCCCTTCCTCTTCTGCTTCCCTTTTGTTTCCTTGTTTTTCTCCTCCCTCTCTCTCTCATCCACTCCTTTCTCCTCCCCCTTCCATCTTCTCTTTTTTAACTTTCTTTTCCCCATGTCCCACTCTCTACTCACCCCCACCTTTATACATTCACTAAACTGGTTTAGGGCTTTCCTTGGGGCTAGATTATTCCTTTTTTCCCCTCTTTTCACGTTAGTGTACTGGTCACTGCCTTGAGTTCTTAGAACATTGGGCAGAATGGTCCTGCCAAGATTCAGGTGGGGAATAGATGAAGCTGGTTGGAAAGTAGAGAGCTCTTCTCACATATATTCCAACAGATTTTCCAGAGTTCCATACACTGGAGAATTGGGTGCTGGTTCAACTATTATAGCAGTGGTCCTTTCATTACCATTTTGAAATTGTTTCCTGCCTATAGTGCCTACACTATGAGGACAAGTAATTTGTAGTGTAAGATTCTAGCATTCCTGAACATAATCCCACAAAATTCCTGCAAAATCATACCTAATTCTCAACAGTGGGATGATTCCACTTGGTTCCAAGAATCCCAGAGGGAGAATGGGAGCGGGCAGGCTGGAGGTATTAAAATAATTTCCCTGGCCGGGCGGTTGCTCAAGCCTGTAATCTCAACACTTTGGGAGGCCGAGGTGGGCGGATCACCTGAGGTCAGGAGTTCCAGACTAGCCTGGCCAACATGATGAAACCTAGTCTCTGCTAAATATATAAAAATTAGCCGGGCGTGGTGATGCACACCTGTAATCCCAGCTATTCGGGAGGCTGAGGCAGGAGAATCGCTTGAACTCAGGACGTGGATGTTTCAGTGAGCCTAGAGTGTGCCACTGCACTCTGCACTCCAGCCTGGGTGACTGAGATTCCGTCTCAAGAAAAAAAGAAAAAAAAAAAAAAGAATTTCCCTGTATTCTGATTCCATATTAGCCTTCAAATGTATACTTAGTGTCTCTGCCTTGTGGGGAAAGCCCAGGTGGAGACTGAGAACAGACTTGTAATGGCACCTCCCGCTCTTATTTTGTTATCTTGAGAATGCCATTCCTCCCACCAAGAAGTGTGATTACTTGCATGTGCCATCTGCTTACAAACCCCTGTGAGTTGTAATTCTCCCCCAAAAGGTTTATATAAGCCCCCTGTGAACTGAGACTACTATGTTTTGCTCAGCTCAAATAAACATCGAAAAAGTATCTAAGCATTTGAACTTATAATAACATATTTATCCCAACACATGAGGCTACTCATCATTGGTGTATGTGTAATATATAATTGCAGCGTGCAGAAAACAAACAGCTCTCGATCAGAGAAGTCTCTGGATCCCACGGGGCACTAATCATCTACCAAAAATAGAGATGGTTGGGGAAAATAACTTATAATTGCATTGGCAATCCACTATTAAAGTATAATTTCATGTTGTTTTCATTTCCAGCAAATAAATAATATAACAACCGACTTGAAAAAATTGCTCGTTGCACTTAGTTGCAGACTAAAACATGAAATCTAAAAATTGAGTATGTATACACATTTGACTAAGTATGCATTTTAAAATTCGAGGAAAAATATGCACATGCACAGCCATACATGTATGTATAAGAACTTATGTCCTTAATTTATAAGTAAAAATTGACTTATACTCCTTATAAAATTTAAATTATGCTTTTTAAAATAGAAATTTATTCATTTGACTTATAAATAAAATTATGAGTATATATATAATTTTCCTTAATGGTCTAAAATATTTATATTTTAAAGATCAATTTTTGTTATGCTCAAGATGGAGGAATTACATGTCAACTGTATAGCCAGCAAACTGAGCCTGAAATTACATAATACTAAGTGAACCTGGAATTATTTGAACTGAATAACTTACGCTAATGAAAATTATATAGGCTTAATCAAAGAAGAATAAAAAATGATATTATAAGGCAGAGAAAATAAAAGGAGCTTAAGATAAGGGGTGACCAAATGCCCAAATGTGAATGTTTTGTCCTTGTTTCCTCTTGTTGCTATTTCACTAAAATGTGTTTACAACATGGGTCAAGACTATACTATGATAGGGAATTGATCTCTCATCTCTAAAATATTATCCATGTAAATTTCATTTAAGGCTATCTACTTCATGGCTAGTTGTAAAGACGAACAAAATATATGAAGTAAGGCTTTGTTTTATAACCACAATAGAATAAAAGGCATCATGCAAAGTTAAAGTAGTAGCTATAGTAATAAATAATTAGAAATAAAATCTTATTTCCCACCTTGTTAAAAGGAGACAAGAGGGCCCTCCAATGATGTTCGTGGAATAAGAGTTTGAATCTAGACATAGCCAGCAACAAATCTCCTCACTGCAGAGGTTTATGATGTCTTTTGGTGCCAGGACACACTAATTAAAGGAGTCCTTACCTTTAAATATGTATAAGGCAGACTTTCTAGTTGCTGAGATGAACTAGTAAGAAAACATATTCTGCTGAAGTGTTCAGCTGCAGCAGGGTGTTAAATCCAGTTGACCCATAGGTTAAGGGAAAGATGTAACGATGACTCCAAGAGTTTTCTATCAATAAAAAAGCAACATTTTTGGGCATAAGTGGCACGGTATATTGGTTTGATACACTAGTCAAAAGAAAAATAGACTCCCTAGAGTGTTGCCTTTTGAATTTATAGTTAGCTTGTCAACTGGCAGCAGCAGTAGGTTTTATTGATGAGCTGAGCAGGACTTCCAATGGCTGCTACCTTTGGAAGGTGGGTTACTAAAATAAACATTGCTTTATGGGTGACAATAAATTAGTTAGTTTATAGTTAAATATGGAAAATATAGAGGAAACCCCACAGAAGTTCAACAGGGATAGAGAAAAATTTAAGGCAGCTCCTTGTGTGGGTTTTATATAACATGTAACCTTTTAAAATAAAGTGATCTGCATTGGCTCATGTAGACTGTGGGAAGACTTGGCGAGGAACACTTTTGGGTATATTCAAGGCTGTATAAATGACTCCCAATGTGTCATCTGAAAGCTGTTAGGATTGAAAAAGGCACTGGAACCAATTCTTTCTTTTGTCTCCAGGAGGATTCGAACAGCCCACTCTCCTGGACTCAGAGAGAAATCTTTTTCACACCTCTCCCAAAGACACTGGTGCCGGAAGCATGCTCTGGGCCATATGTAAGAAGCAGCTACTGCAAAGGCAGCTTTGCCAGTGTATTCCCACTGGCCCTTAAAGGGCAGGGGAAATGTCACCCTTATACCTGCTCACACTTTGCAGATTCTCCTGCTTATCATGCCACACTTGGGTACCATATTCACAGAGGTTAAGGAAGTTTTATGAAGCAAAACCTCATTGCTACATACGGAATGCTGTCCCTGGATTTGAATTTCTAAATACAGGATCTTAAATGGGAATAAGATTACTCTAAAGCTCAAATGAAATAATACAAATATTTCAAAACTTGTAAAGTGCTAAATATAAGCTATTATGTAGCTGATATAAAAACTCTGTTTTGAGAAGAAATTAAAGCCACACTGCATTGTGAAAGGAGTCCTATATCTAGCCACTAAATGTCTGCATAATCTAGCTTTATATTATCACCAGCAATTCCCATCATGTAAGAATCATCAGATTCCAAGATACTGGGCTGGTTTTGTGGCCCTTCAAGGACATATAGATTTACAGAATTCTTACCTTTCTTACTTTATATGCCATGTCCAGACCGCCAAATTTCATGTGAACCAAAAATATCTAATACGTGAGCCACACGTAGGCAGCCAGATTTGAACTGCACTGCTCTGAGAACAGGGTTGCAAAAAAGGAGCAAGGGATTATTGGGAAAAATGGGTCCCAAGCCATTAAGTACTTTGAAGAACTATTTCAGGAAATAAAGAAAACAAGCAAATTCAACCCAGAGACTGGCACTTGGGTGTTTGTGCTCCTAGCAGCTCACCCCACTAAGAAGGTGAGCAGCTGCATTCCCACCTGCAGGAAACGCTGGGTGGTCTTGAAGCTAGCCTTGTATAGAGAGCTCCACAACAATTAGCTTGGAGGTAACAAAAGTCTGAAGAGATGAGTATTTCATCAATTTTATATGAATAGCCCCATATCAGATGTTACAGGAAATGTAGAAATGTATATATTTCTAGTTTCTTTCTTTAAATGTCAGAGTTTTGTGTTACTTTATAATTTCTTTCCCATTAAGTATACTGTAGTGCAATTTAGAAAAAAAAATTAAAAACCAAAAGCAAATACATTGTAAAGGCCTTGGATACATGTGAATTTGCTTTTCAGAGAAGTTATATTTTGACCAACTCAATTTAAGATTCATGTTTTTCAACATTGAATATTAGACTTAAAAATGCAAATTTAATAGGTCAAAAATGCTACCTAAATATTTGTTTGTATTTATTAGTGAATTAAATATTTTAACATGTTTACTATTAATTCATGTTTATTTGCTTATGTATTTGAACTAATTTAAGACTTTCAGTGAAAAAAAATCTGTGATTCTCACACTCAGTGACAAGTCGTTGTCAGTAAACTATTATTTAATCCAAACGATTAAAATTAAATCTCACTTATTATCAATAGTAGTGTATAGTATTTATTGAATGCTAACAATGTGGCATACTCTGGTAAGGACTTTCATAGATCACTTTAATTCCCTCCAGTCACTGGCCTATTTCTCAGCTCCTCTCAACAGTAAAACTTATCAGAAGTCCATATTCACTGCCTCCAGTTTGTTACTGCTGCATTTTGCCACAACCCAGTTGAATACAGATTCTGTCTGCCATTTCATTCAGCTGTAAGGACATAATCTCCTGATCAGCAAATTGAAAAATCACTGTATATTTTTAATATTTCTCCACCCCTCAACAGGCATTCACAAAGTTGGACAGTTGTGAAAAAGGATTTAAAAGGCTGCGCTGCTCTCTTGTCTTCTGTAACCCTGCAATTTCCTGGTTTATCTGCTCCCTTCCTTGTGGCTTTTCTACTGTATTTTCCTGAGCTGCACCTCTTCTGTCATGCAGTCAAGCTGGGAATGTCCCAGAGATCAGTCTTGGATCCTCTTCTTGTCTTCTACATCTGCCTTCCAGGGGAATTCTCATCAAAGAATGCAAGCCCTATAAGGGCAAGAATTTTTAGCTGAATTTTTTTGCAGTGTTGTATTCCTTGCACCTAGAATAGTACCTGGTTCATATTAGGTGCTCAATAAGTATTTGTTGAACAAATGAATGAGTGACTCCAGCCTCAAAGTGTATGTATCATTTATATGTTGATGGCTTTCTTTATTATTATTATTATTATTTGAGACAGAGTCTTGCTCTGTCACCCAGGCTGGAGTGCAGCGGTGCAATCTTGGCTCACTGCAAACTCCATCTCCAGGGTTTAAGCAATTCTTCTGCCTCAGCCTCCTGAGTAGCTGGGACGACAAGTGTGCACCACCACACCCGGTTACTTTTTGTATTTTTAGTAGAGACAGAGTTTCACCATATTGGCCAGGCTGGTCTTGAACTCCTGACTCCATGATCTGCTCACCTCGGCCTCCCAAAGTGCTGGGATTACAGGCGTGAGCCACCACACTCACCCATGTTAATGGCTTTCAAATGATAACCAGTTGCTTGACTTCTTCAGCTGTGAACTCTAGACCTGTGTTTCTGTTCACCTCTCACACCTCCACAGGGATGGGTAAAAAGTGTTTCCAGCTTATCATGTCTGAAATACAACTGTTAATGACTCTTAATGTTTTGTGTTCTAGTCTTTCTCACCATATGACATAGTTACTCAAGTGAAAAACCTGGGATTCCTCCTTCATTTCCTAGCTCCCCGATTTAGTTCATTGGAAAGTCCCTTTAGTACTATTCCCAACATATCTCAAATCTTTTCACATTTCACCATCTTGGCTGCTACCAACTTTGGTGAAACCACCCTCATCTCTCATCTGGACTAAAACAGAGTCCTCCCTCCCCATTCTCACACTTATCTCTTCACCTAATCCACATGGGATCCTGAAGGGGCATCATCTCAATACCCTGCTTAGTATTTTCCAATGGCTCTTTGCTCCTCTGAGACTACAATCTAAGTATCTTACCTTACCAAGACCTGTAAGATTTGAATCACCTTCAGTATCAACTCAGAATGTGAACGGGATAACAGAGTATGTCAATATCTGCAAGACTGGAACTTTTTTTTTTGAGATAGAGTCTCACTGTATCGCCCAGACTGGAGTGCAATCATATGATCTCGGCTCACTGCAACCTCTGTCTCCCAGGTTCAAGCGATCCTCCTGTCTCAGCTTCCTGAGTAGCTGGGATTACCGGAGCCTCCACCACACCCAGCTAATTTTTTTTTAATTTTTAGTAGAGACAGGGTTCTACCATGTTGGTCAGGCTGGTCTTGAACTCCTGACCTCAAGTAATCCGCCTGCCTCAGCCTCTCAAAGTACTGGGAGGTGTCAAAGTACTGGGATTACAGGCATGAGTCACCATGTCAGGCCACGTTTACTATTTTTTAAATGAAATGAAAAATTTTTGAGATTGAGTCTCACTCTGTCGCCCAGGCTGGAGTGCAATGGCGTGATCTCAGCTCACTGCAACCTCCGCCTCCCGAGTTCAAGTGATTCTCCTGCCTCAGCCTCCCAAGTAACTGGGATTACAGATGCCCACCACCATGCCCAGCTAATTTTTGTATTTTCAGTAGAGATGAGGTTTCACCATGTTGGCCAGATTGGTCTCGAACTTCTGGGCTCAAGTGATCCTCTGGCCTCAGCCTCCCAAAGCACTTGGCATGAGCCATCATGTCTGCAGAAAGTTTGTTATATTTCTAGTGGAAGGTGGCAATCTGTCTTCAGAATAGCCAAGGACTAACTAATTAGATTTATTAGTTCCAGATTTTATTTCCTGAAAGCTAGAGTTTTACAAAGAGAAGGATGTGGGTAGAGGGCACTACACTGCTATTAGCACAGGTACTAAGGTAATACTTATTGAAAATGAATATGTCCATACCGTAGTACTTAAAGCAAATGCTTGAAGAAAATATTGCATTTAATACTTGAATACTTAGGAAAACTGCAGCATCAGAAATGACCACAGGCTGTTGTTATTTATCCATAATTTGGGGATTAGGTAGCACTTCTAGTTATATGATAATTTCTTTAAGACTGTCGTTTAATTGGTGTATATTGATTAGTTTATTACACATATTTTATGTATATAATTATGCATATTGAATGTATGCATAAACATACATTTCTCAACTTTGCCCCATTTTGTGAGTTTTTTTATTTGTTTATTTATAAAAATAATGAAATCTCCTTTTTTTTTTTGAGACGGAGTCTTGCTCTGTTGCCCAGGCTGGAGTGCAGTGGCACCAACTCAGCTCACTGCAAGCTCCGCCTCCCAGGTTCACGCCATTCTCCTGCCTCAGCCTCCTGAGTAGCTGGGACTACAGGTGCCCGCCACCACGCCGGGCTAATTTTTTTTGTATTTTTTGGTAGAGATGGGGTTTCACCATGTTAGCCAGGATGGTCTCGATCTCCTGACCTCGTGATCTGCCCGTCTCGGCCTCCCAAAGTACTGGGATTACAGGCGTTTTAGATAGTCTACCCTTAGTCTCTCCTTAAGCCTTTCCTTAAAATAAGGAGATTTTAATGTGCAGGTATTCTAGAAGAAAATAGTGTAGAATACATGATTTTTACTTTTTTCATTTTTGGTACACTATTTAAAAATATTGTTTAATATTTTCTCTTGAATATTCACAACTTGACATGTATTTTATAGACTCTTAACTCACTGAAGAAAACATAGGCATATTATTTTCAAAGGTGTATGTATTCAAATCTGTATGTATTCCCATAGTACATTTTTAAGACAGCTCCAATTAGGAATTTTTAGTTCTACTTTTACTGTTATCTACTTTGTTTTTAAATGATATACACTTATTCAGATTCAAATTGTCAATCTCTTCAAACACTTTTAGCTTATTGCCTCTGGATTTTACATTTTAACATATTTGTAAAAAATAACTAAAGATTTAAAGAAATTAATCAATGCACTAATCAAGCCTGTCCACTTCACATTTTGTAGAGATAAATTAGCACACTGTTTCAGAACTCAGTATCATCTGTTTTTAAATCTTTAATATTAAAAATAAACTTCCTTTAGTGTTTTCCAGCTCTACGCAGATATTTAAATGGTTTTAAATAAAAACTTTCTATTTGCTGTTAATTTGGATGTCTTTTAAAATTAATTCCTTAACTTTCTCTGATGTCTGACAATCTTTTAGACTTTGGAAATCTTTGATTAGGAAGTACATGTTAAAATAGTCAGTCATTAATTCCACATCAACTTACTGGTTTGTATCTTCCACCAACACTAAAAAATAAAAATAAAAATAAAAAAAAATTGAAGGAAATTAAAACTTTACAATTTAAAAAATAGGAACATCTACCTCCAATGTACACCTGACATTGTTTTGTTTTGTTTTTAGACAGAATCTCACACTGCCACCAGGGCTGGAGTGCAATGGCGCAATCTCTGCTCATTGCAACCTCCGCCTCCTGGGTTCAAGCGATTCTCCTGCCTCAGCCTCCCAAATAACTGGGATTACAGGTGCCTGCCACCATGCCTGGCTAATTTTTTTTTTTTTGTATGTATGTGTATATATATGTATATACATTTAGTAGATACTGGCTTTCGCTATTTTGGCCAGGCTGGTCTCAAACTCCTGACCTTGTGATCTGCCTGCGTTGGCCTCCCAAAGTGCGGGGATTACAGGCGTGAGCCACTGCGCCCGGCCCGTACACCCGGATTTCCAAAAGCACATTTGACTCTTAGGAAGACTCAAGCTGCATTTTAAATGCCATAGAATCTAACTGAGGGTTCTGTAGAGGGCTGATAGGTGGCAGGTTGTGAATGCCACAGCTTTACTGCACTGGCATGATGTAAAACATTATAAAAAATCTATTATTGATATGAGTTTTAAAATTGTAATCAAGTTACCTCCCTTTCTGACCATTTTATACTTAGTTAACAAATATAAATAATATATTAAATATAATAATAGCAATAAATGCAAAAAAAACCCCATAGCCTTTAACTGGGTGTACTTTCCTGGCTTAACACTGCCTAGGAATTTTTCTTTTTTTCCTAACAAACATAGTTTTTCCAGTTTTATTGAGGCACAACTGACAAATAAAAATTATACATATTTGGCCAGGCTCGGGGGTGCACGCCTGTAATCCCATCACTTTGGGAGGCAGAGGTGGGCAGATCATGAGGTCAGGAGTACAAGACCAGCCTGACCAACATGGTGAAACCCCGTCTTTACTAAAAGTACAAAATTTAGCCAGGCATGGTGGTGCATGCCTGTGATCCCAGCTACTCAGGAGGCTGAGGCAGGAGAATTACTGGAACCCGGGAGGCGGAGGCTGTAGTGAGCCGAGACCGCACCATTACACTCCAACCTGGGTTATAGAGAGAGACTCCTTCTCAAAAAACAAACAAAAACAAAACCAAATATATATATATACACACACACACGTATACATATGTATACATATATACACACACACACACATATAAGGTGAACATGATGTTTTGGTATACAGTATGTGTATGTTGTGAAATGATTACTATATTCAAACTAATTAACCTATATACCACCTTACATAGTTGCTTTTTAGTGTGATGAGAATACTTTAGAGTTACTGTCAGGAAATTTCAAGAATTTCTTAATTACTGTACTAAATCGGCTTTCCCTCAAAATTTGAAGAAAATTTTAAATTATGAATATTTTTAGCAAACACATGTAAAGTGTATTATAGAAAAATAACTTGTATTTTTACTATCAAGATTTATATTGACTTTTTAACTCATCGGATGAGTAATTATGAAAGAAGTAGATTTAAAAATTATTTTTTGACTGGGCAAGGTGGCTCATGCCTGTAATCCCAGAACTTTGGGAGGCCCAGGCGAGTGGATCACGAGGTCAAGAGATTGAGACTATCTCGGCCAACCTGGTGGAACCCAGTCTTTACTAAAAATAAAAGTATTAGCTGGGTTGGTGGTGTGCGCCTGTAGTCCCAGCTACTTGGGAGGCTGAGGCAGGAGAATTGCTCGAACCCGGGAGGCGGAGGTTGCAGTGAGCCGAGATCCCGTCACTGCACTCCAGCCTAGGCGATAGAGCAAGACTCCATATATATATATTATATATATATATATATAAATATATAAAATAATGAACAATTATTTTTACTTTACAAAGGCTATATAAAAAAGTCAAAGACAGCCAGACATGGTGGCTCACATCTGTAATCCCAGCACTTTGGGAGGCCGAGGCGGGCAGATCACCTGAGGTCAGGAGTTGGAGACCAGCCTGACTAACATGGAGAAACAAGGTCTCTACTAAAAATACAAAATTAGCCAGACGTGGTGGCACATGCCTGTAATCCCAGCTACTCGGGAGGCTGAGTCAGGAGAATTGCTTGAACCCAGGAGGCAGAGGTTGCGATGAGCCAAGATCGACCATTGCACTCCAGCCTGGGTAACAAGAGCAAAACTCTGCCTCAAAAAAAAAAAAAAAAAAAAAAAAAAAAAAAGTCAAAGACACAAAAATTACTAGTATTTGCTTATATTGAAAGGGTTGGGTGATTAATAAAGTACAGAGTTGATGAAGAAGAATGCAAAATTTTGGAGAAGAAATTATGGAAATAAGTATTTGATTGCTTGTCCTTAATTTTCAAAATTTTGATTTAGGTCTATTTTAAATTAAAAAATAGAAAGATCTAAATATAGACCTGGAGACAGAGAGCTAGATGCTTGAATTTTAAGTTATGACTGATGTTGACATACAGTAAAATTTTATTGATTTAAATTTCTCTTTATCTTTCTCTTAAGAGGAATATTGCTCTTTCTGTGTTATCAGAACATTCTAGAGAGGTGACGGATGAGTGCTTGTTGTGTGTTAGGACTCATTATTAGCAGTATCTTTTCATAAACATGTATTTCATTTTGTTTTACCAAATCCAAATCCTTCTGTCAGTAGTACCAGCTATTGCTAAATTGAGACAAATATGTTATTCAACCCTGGACTCTGGAAGCTAAGTAACTAATTTTTAAGATGATCGATTACTATAGAATCTAAATTTTTGCCCAAATTATGTTTTTATAAAGGTTTTCTCAAATTAAATGTTCTAGGATAAACCTCAGAGGAAAGACAAAACTCATGCAAAAGTTATTTTTTCTATATTGGTTATAAAACAATAATTTTAAAATCATGTAATTTGGTAGAATAATTCTTATAACATTATTAGACAAAATATTTTCAATATTGATAACGTCTCACAATAAATGTTTCTGAAAAGTTATTATATATATAGAGGTATCAAAATAACTCATTGAGCTATAAAGTACTAATACAATTTTTGATATCAAATTCTAGTTTTTAAATTACTGACTCTTTCAAAACTTTCTTGATTCCGAAGTCACATCTTCCATTTTCTATTTGCATTGCTAAAGTTTAATTTATGCCAAGCACTAAGTACTTTGCATGTATTAACTAATTTATAGTTCTGATACTCTGTAACTTATGTTCAATTATCATCCCCTTTTGCAGATGAGGATATTGAAAACAGGTGAATAACTTGCCACATTTGGAGACCCAGAAAGTTATCCCTTACAACTGCTAGCATTGTATTTTCTAGTTTAAAGACGAGGCCAGTCTCATCGCTTATATTAAGGAATGGAGAATTTTATGGCATAATCCACTCACCAAATCCTTCTGTCAGTAGTCCTAATAAGTAACAGTTATTGGTATTTACTAAAGTGCCACTGTGTATGAGTCTTAGAGAGAAGTCCTGGCCTGGAAGGATGCAAAGATAGACTGTCCTTAAGGAAATCTAGACACTTAAAGAGAAGAGAGATGTGTTCACCAATAGATATACGAGCAAAATATTGTGATAACACAGAGAAAATTAAAAAAAAAAAATCTGAGATGGTTAAAGGGAGTGAGGAGAGAAGAAAGGCAATCAATGTTAAGAGGGTCTGGCATAAAAATTGAGATAACGTGCATATTTGACATCAATCAGAGCATTTTTTTTAAAACAAGAAAAGTAGAGCAACAATAAGAAATATGAACATTTATGTTAATTAAATTCTTATTTGTCTTCCAAAGGACAAGGGTCAATGAAACTAAAGATAATTCCTTTCCCTATCCTTGAATACATTCACATAAATACCCAAAGAGAAATAAAAATTGCCGTTACTTAAGATGAGCCAGGGCATTCATCGTTTTAGGTTAATTCACAGGACAGGGACAAGCTGCATACCATCAGGTAGAGTGGGTGAGGCATTTCTAGTATACAGACAAGACCTGTGGAGAATCTCCAGCCTGTAGGACACTCAGATGTCAAACTGAAGGGTTAGAAGTTTACTTGAAGTCCAAAGAGTGGAGCGTAACTACTTTCTGCTTTGTTAGGGTGTGGAAGGTGGTTTGCTGAAGTAATAAATCTAGAAGTCGTTAGTCCCATTCCTTCCAGTTTTGTGTATATGATGATAGTAAATTAAATTTAAAACTTATTATTACAGATCCTCTTTGAAGTAGTGTTTGTGGGTTTTTAAAATAACTTCAGCATTAGCCTACAGAAAAAATAATGTAAGTTTTTTTTACCTTAACTTTGAGAAAGATTTTTTTTAATAAAACTTAAAAAAAAATCATCTATTTACTTTCCAAATGGATTGAGGAAAACTTATTTAAAAAGATGTGTACACAAAAAGGTTTATTTATTTATGTTTTATGAGTAAGGGCACCAGGACCAACAATCACCAGTGGTTTGGATCTGTGTCGCCACCCACATTTCATGTTGAATTGTAATCCCCATTGTTGAAGGTGGGGCCTGCTGGGAGGTGATTGGGTCATGGGAGTGGATTTCCCCATTTGTGCTGTTCTCACGATAGTGAGTGAGTTCTTATGTGATCTGGTTGTTTAAAAGCATGTAGTACGTCTCCCCTCACTTGGTCTTACTACCGCTCCAGAGATGTAAGAAGAGCCTGCTTCTCCTTTGCCTTCTGCCATGAATGTAAGGTTCCTGAAACCTTCCCAGAAGCTGAACAGAAGCTGCTATGCTTCCTGTACAGCTTGCAGAACCGTGAGCTAATTAAACCTCTTTTCTTATAAATCACCCAGTCTCAGGTATTTACAGCAGTGTGAGAATGGACTAATTAACAACCAGCTATCCACCTACCAAAAAGTTATACTTCCAAAATTCCTTGATGTCAGTTCTGCACTAAGAGCAATCAAGTTGCCCTGCATGTATCACCCACAGCAGCAGCTTTTTTTTCTTCAAAAGTCTTTTAGAATACAGAAAAAAAAATGTTTTTTTGAAGTCGAAAATATATGATTACAGTAGCAAATATATTAACTGTGATTAAACCCACACATAGAAATTCCTGGCAGCCAGTAACAAGGTAAACAGGATGGATTTTATAACTCCTATAATCTTTTAAAAGATGTGGATTACTTTTTCAAAGGAAAAAAATTGTGTGTAAGGGACATTGAACAAAATATGTAGATAGTTTTATATGGTTTGTCCTACGTAGACTCTAGATAAAACTCAAGGACATCACCTCAAAATTCTAATACTTGTAAATTATTTGCAATATTTTTACTTGTCTTTTTTTGGTAAATAATTTGTAAACCATTTACTTAGGAAATCTATTATTGTGGGAGGCTTAGTGAATGTGGCCCAAGTTTACAGCTTTCTGGTTTAATTTACTGTGAGGTAGTTCTTAGTCTATCAGACAAACTACTCATACACTCCTCTAAATATTATATTTTCTACCACTTAGAGCTTTTGAAGGGAAACTAGATAGGAGAGTGTGTTTATATCACTAATAACACACAGTTTGCATATAAGTTCTGTGTTAGGAATTAAAAATGTCGAGCTTGCAAAGGTTTATTGTAGCAGTATAAAGTGCAGCTGTAGAAACAAAATGCCAAGGTTCAAATGCAAGATTTGCCCTCTTTTTAGTTGCAGTATTTTAGCGCCTATGCATCCTCTTCTACAAAATGGAGGTGATACTAGAGACAACTATAAGTTCTAGGCAATGATTAAATGCATATATCACACCTAATCAGCGCCATCTAATTGAGTGCTTTTATTGTCTCAGACGAGATAAGTTTCACATGCTGTTATGACATGAGTCAGACTGAATTCTTTTTGTAGGGAAGAGCTCCCTCCTGTACAGAAGTGAGTAAAAGCCCTGAGGGCTTATCTTTTCCTTTAAGAAGTAGCTTGTGAGCTTATCAAATTCCTGAAGATGCATTTGAATAAAAGTATAATTACACATCAAAGTATAGGACAGAAATAATTTTATACTGACACTTTCAGGGTAAGCCATCTACCTCAGCCATGAGGGAACTATAGTTTTGAAATATTTGACTTTAAATTGTATCAAAATTACCAGCTAAACTAGCAAAAGTTAGTCTTTTAATCCATTTCTAGAAACTTTAAAGAAATTGATGTACTGGAGTAAGTAGTTTAATTTAGGAAATACCAATTTTAGGTTTGGCAGAGTTGATATCACAAATGATTGAGTTAGCTATTACAGAACCAATGACGTGTGTATATAAACACACATGCATTGTGTATATAGATACACATATGTTGGTGTATATATGTGTGTGTGTATATATGTGTATATATGTGCCATATATATATATATGTACGTGTGTGGGTGTGCTTGTGTGCATGTATGTATGGAGATTTATCACATAAATTAACTCACACAGTTATGGAGACCAAGAATTATCATGATCTGCTGTCTGCAAGCTAGAAAGTTGGTGGTGTAAATCATTCTAAGTGTGAAGGCCTGAGAACTGGGGGGCTAATGGTATAAGTCCTGGCCTGAGTCCAAAAGCTCAGGAGCTTGGAATGCTGATATCTGAAGGGAGGAGAAGATGGATGTCTCATCTTAAGCAGAGAGAGCAAATTCGTCCTTCCTCCACATTTTCTTCTATTTGGGACCACAGTGGACTGGATGATGCCCACCCACACTGGTGAGAAAGGATCTTTTTTACTCAGTCTGCTGATTTAAATGTTAATCTCTTCTGGAAACACCATCACAAACACATCCAGAAATAATGTTTTACCAGCTGTCTGGGCATCCCTTAGTACAGTTATGTTGATATATAAAATTAACCCTCACAGCTATAACAAGGCAAGAGCTTGTGAAATCTAAAGATTTGAAGAGCCAGGAAAAGGATAATTAAGTCTATTTTATGACCTTTCAGTGAGGCTACTTAAAGCATTTCAGGAATATGGGAATGGATCTCATTGTAAACATGGCTTAGGTGAGAAAAGAGGCAATACCACTGAACATAGAGTACCTCTGTATATTTCCTAGTAGGTCCACTGGAGAACCCAGTCACTCAGCAGATTCTTCTTTCTTTCTGGACTGAACTGCTCACAAAACTTAGGGGCACAATCATTAATTAATAAGCACTGTCGATGGTAGATTTTTTAATTGTCTGATATAATCTCCTTTCTGAAGTTGCCTGCTGTGACCTAATTAACAATAAGAAGAAAATCATTATATCTCTGTTTACTAAGCATAGATTTTTAATGATTGCCATGTTTTATCTGTCTTTAATTTGAGTCAACCCATTGGACCTAGAACATATTCAAAAGCTATTCTCAGGCACTAGGATCCAAAGGAATTCAGTAAGTATTAACTATTATTTGAGTCTGATTGAGAGCAACTAAGGAAAATTCTAAATCATCTATTGAAATATTCTTTGAATATGATAAATAATTTGATGTTTAAACAAGAAAGACTTTGGGTGGATGGCAGAAGGAAGAGTGGAGTAAGGAACTCCAAAAATTCACTCCTGCATCAAGGAATAAAGACATGGGCAAAAATGGTCTAAATATCTTTTTTAGAACTCTGAAAATTACCTAAAGACTTGCAACAATCCAAGACACATCTATTAAAGAAAAATGGCTGAATCTGGGTAAGAACAACAAACTTTGTGGTATTTTAATTTATCCTAATTCTACCCCTCTTTCTCCAGCTCTGCACTAGCTTTGCAAGCCAGCAGCCCCAAAATCACAATGAAAACAAGGCATTTAGCAGTCACCAGAAGGGTCACAATGGGTTGATGCCTTTTCAAAACTCCATTCTCAGAGAATTGTCATCATTTGAGTTATCTTGCTGTTCTCTGAAACTCTCCACTTGTGGGTAGGGTTTGTCTATATGTGAGGCAACTCAGAAGTCACTCTGAACAAAGCACTTTTTTTCCCCTGGGAGAAAACTATCAGTTGCAATTATTTGATATTACCTCTGTCTGAGGCAGCAATAATAGTTGGAGCAAACAAGAAGCTTGCCAAAGACACAGCTAGAGATGAGATGTCTGTAGAGCACTTTGAAAAGCTTCTACAAATTCCTGGGAATCAAGGAGTCCACAGGGCTACGTATATGCCCAGGAAACACCTAAAAAGGCCCTAACCTCTCATCTCTGCCTGACCCTGAGGCTCTGTTAAAACAGAAAGTGAAAGCTAAAGCAGAATTGAAAACTGACCAGCTGAACACTTAAGGGATGGACCAACATGTACACAGAGTGTCTCAGCAAAGACTGGAAGACATATTGCTTTCAGGGATTTAAGGAAATCTCTGTCCAGTCATTAGCCAACCACTAAGCTAACAAATGACAGAAAAAACAGAATACAAATTTTAAAGGATCAGAATTAGTTCTGGAAAGTCACTGAAAAAATATATTAGAACAGCAACAGCAAGAATAATAAACCGTGGGATAGAGAATCTGATTTACAGAATTGTCACATTATATTATTGCAGATGTCTAGGTTTCAAGAAAATAACTGCGAGGCATGTGAAGAAACAAGAGTATGATTCATGCACAAGAATAAAAGCAGTCAATAAAACCTGCCACTGAGGAAATACAGATGTTGGATTTACTATGCAAATACTTTAAATTAGCAATTTAAAAGACA
Source organism: Piliocolobus tephrosceles (assembly GCF_002776525.5). Taxonomy (NCBI): domain Eukaryota; kingdom Metazoa; phylum Chordata; class Mammalia; order Primates; family Cercopithecidae; genus Piliocolobus; species Piliocolobus tephrosceles. Next base: position 116,885,390 of record NC_045439.1, read on the forward strand.
TTCAAAGAACAAAAGGAAAATATGCATAAAGAACTAAAGAAAAGTATTAGAATGGCATCTTATCAAATAGATATCAATAAAAAGAAATTATAAAAAGACACAGATATTCTAGAATTAAAAATTAAAGAAATTAAAATGAGAAATTCACTAAAGGGCTTAGTAGCAGACTTGAGATGGCAAAAATAAAATTTAGTGAACTTGAAGATAGGTCAATTGAGATTATCCAAATCCAAGAACAAAAGAATGAAGAAAAATAAACAAAAATCTCAGAGACCCAAGGGATAGAACCAAGCATACCAAAAGTTAAATAGGAGGTCCAGAAGCAGGGGAGAGACAGAAAGGAGCAAAAAGAATACTTGAAAAAATAATGGCCAAAAATGTCCTAAGTTTGATGAAAAACAATAATCTGCGTAACTATGAAGCTCAATGAATTCCGCTTAGGATGAACTCAAGAAGATCCACACCTAGATGCAACATAATCAACTTCAAAAGCTAAATAAAGAATCTTGAAGGCAGCAAATCAAAGTGACTTTTTATGTCCACAGGATCCTCTTGTTATTACCTTTATGTGCAAGTTACCTCTTGTAACAGACAATTTCTCAACAGAAATCACGTAAGTCAGAAAAGAGTGAGATGACTGACTCAAGGTGCTGAAAGAATACAACTGTCAAATGAGAAATCTGTATCCATCAAAGCTACCCTCCAAAAATGAAGGGAAAGTTAACATATTCTAAGATGAACAAAAACTGAGAAAACATACCGCTAGCTGACTTGCCCTAAAATAAATAATGAAGGAAGACATTTAGGCTGAAATGAAACTAGACAGTAACTTAACTCTACAAGAATAAATAAAGGGCACTGGTAAGTATAACTGCATAGCTAAGTGTAAATGACAATAATAATGCAGTTTTTAAATTTGTGGCTCATTTTTAATTCTATCTAATGTACAAAGAAAACTACATGAAACAATAATTATAAATCTGTGTTGACGGGCATATAATGTTTGAAAGTTAAATTATACAACAATAGCACAAAGGAGCAGGGAGTGAATGGAACTACACAGAGCAATTTTTTGTGTACTATTGAAATTAACTTGGTATCAATAAGAAATAGATTATTATAAGTGAATATGTTAATTGTAAATTCCAGGATAGCCACTAAGAAAATAAATATAAAAAATATAGTAAAAGAAATGACATTGGATTTAAATGGTACACTAGAAAATACCTATTGACACAAAAAATATTCTTATAATAGAGAAATAGAGTAATAGAGAAATGAAAAAAGATGTGATATGTAGACATAAGACATAAACAAATAGTAAAATGCCATATGTAATAATAAAATATGAGTAATTACATTAAATGTAAATGAATTCAATTCTCAAATCACAAGGCAGAGATTGGCAGACTGGATTAAAAAATACAATCCAACTATATGCTGTCTATATGACACATGATGTTAAAAAGGTTGACACAAAGAGGTTAAAAGTGAAAAGAATGGGAAAAATACTGACGGAACTGAAGAGAGAAATCGACAATTCATCAATACTAGTTGGAGACTTTAATACCCCAATTAGAGTAATGTGTATAACACAGACATAAGACCAACCAGAAAATAGAATGCTTGAACAAAACAATAAACCAAGTAGACTTAACAGGCATCTTACATAACAAAACAACATGTAACAATGGCAGAAGGCACATTCTTTTCAAGTGTGTATAAAACCTTCTCCAGGACAGTCTATGTATTATAAGAATTTTCAATAAATCACCAAATACTGAAATTATACAGAGTGTTCTATGATCACAAAGGGGTGACATTTGAAATCAACAATGGATAAAAATGTGGGAAATTCACAAATATGTGGAAATTAAACAACAAAATTCTAAATAATAACTGGGTCCAAGAAGAAATCACAAGGGAGTTATAAAGTACTTTGGGATGAACGAAAATGAAAACACAATACACTGAAACTTGCGGGGTACTGTTAAGGCAGTGCTTAGTGGGAAATTCATAGCTATAAACATCTATATTAAAAGTGAACAAAGATTTAAAATCAATAACCTAATGCAGGAACAGAAAACCAAATACCACATGGTCTCACTTATAGGCAGGAGCTAAGCATTGATTACACATGGACGTAAAGACGGGAACAATAGACTCTGGGCACTGGTGACTTTTAGAGGTGAGAGGGCCAGAGGAGTCAAGGGTTGAAAAACTACTCATTGGGTACTATGCTCACTACCTGGGTGATGAAGGGATTATTCATATACATATCACCCATGTAACGAACCTGCACAGGTACTCTTTGAACCTAAAATACAAGTTGAGGAGAAAAATAAAATCTAAAAAAAAAAAAAAAAAAAAAAGGTAAACTAAGCCAAAAGTGAGTAGAATGAAGTAAATAATAAAGATTAGGGTGAAAATTCATGAGTTAGGGAATAAAAAAGAAATAAGAAAAATCAATGTGACTAAAAGTTGGTTCTTAGAAAATGACAAATCTGGCAAATCTTTAGATAGCCTGAAGAAGAAAATAGACACAAGACTCAAATTACCAAAATAAGGAATGAAAGAGGAGACATTACAACTAACATTACAGAGAGAAAAAGGATCTTAAAGGAGTACTGTGAACAATTGCCTGTGGACAAATCAGATAACCTACATTAATTGAGTAAATTCTTAGGAAATCATGACCTACCAAAAACTATATAGGGAAGAAATAGAAAAATCTGAGTAAATCAATAAGTAAGGATATTGAGTTATTGATTTAAAAAAAAACTGCCATTTAAAAAACATCCACATCCGAATGGGCTCACTATGAATTGTACCAAACATTTAAGGAAAAATTAACACCAGTCCTTTTCAAACTCTTCCAAAAATAGAGGAGGAACCACTTTCCAATTCATTGTGTGAAGCCATTATTACTCTGACACCAACACCAGAAAAGAACATCACAAGAAAAGAAAATTACTGACCAATATTCCTTATGAATATAAACACAAAAATCCTCAGCAAAACAGTAACAAACCTAATCCAGCAACATATACAACAGATTATACACAATGACCAAGTGGAATTTATCCTAGGCATACAAGGTTTGTTTAACAGTCAAAAATAAATCAATCTAATACTTCATATTAATTGAATAAGGGACAAAAGCCACATGATCCCTTCAGCAGGTAACGGAAAAGCATTTGACAAAATCCAAATCCTTTTACAAGAAAACATTTCACAATCTAAGAATAAAAGGGATTTTTTTTCATCTATAAAAAGGCACTAATGGGAAAGACATCTGTAAAAAACCACAACTAACATAATACTTAATGTTGAAGTAATGAATGATCCTAAGATCAGACAAAACGTTAGGATCCACTCTCATCACTGCTGTTCAATTTTTCGCTTGAGGTTCTAGCCGGAGAAACTAGACAAAGGCAATAAATAAAACACATGAAGACTGAAAAACATGAGGCGATCTGTATTCACAGATGACATGATCTTCTATGTAGAAAATACTAAGGAATTCACAAACATAAAACTGTTCAGTTCAGCAAGGTTTCAGGATGCAAGAATGATATACAAAAATTACTTGTATTTGGTTGGGCATGTTGGCACACACCTCTAATCCCAGCATTTTGGGAGGCCCAGGGAGGTGGATCACCTGAGGTCTGGAGTTTGAGGTCAGCGTGGCCAACATGGTGAAACCCTGTCTCTACTAAAAATACAAAAATTAGCCATCTCTGGTGGCTCGTGCTTGTCATCCTATCTACTTAGGAGGCTGAGGCAGGAGAATCTCTTAAACCTAGGAGGTAGAGGATGCAGTGAGTTGAGATCATGCCACTGCACTCCAGCCTGGGCGACAGAGCCAGACTCTGTCTCAAAGAAAAAAAAATGTCTTTATTTACACTTGCAGTTAACCTTCCAAATGAAATTAAGAGAACAGGCTGGGCACGGTGGCTCACGCCTGTAATTCCAGCACTTTGGGAGGCGTGGCGGGTAGATCACGAGGTCAGGAGATCAGACCATCCTGGCTAACGCGGTGAAACCCCATCTCTACTAAAAATACAAAACAAAATTAGCTGGGCGTGATGGTGGGTGCCTGTAGTCCTAGCTACTCGGGAGGCTGAGGCAGGAGAATGTGTGAACCTGGAGGCGGAGCTTGCAGTGAGCCGAGATCACGCCACTGCACTCCAGCCTGGGCTACAGAGCCAGACTCCATCAACAAACAAACAAACAAACAAACAAACAAACAAAATTGAATTTCTAATGGCATCAAAAGTAATGAAATGCTTACTAACAGGTTTAAGAAAAGTGCAAAACATACACTTAAAAAAATAAGAAACATTAAAAAAATTTACACCAATCTTTTATGAACTATTCCAAAAATAGAAGAAGAGGGAATACCTTCCAATTCTTCTATGTGGCCAGTATTCCTCTGACACCAAAATCAGACAGGACTATCACAAGGAAAGAAAATTACAGACCAATATTGCTTATTAATATAAACACAAAAAGTCGTCAGTAAAATAGTAACAAACCTAATCCAACTGTCAATACAGAAAATTATGTTATCTATGAATACATCAAAGACCTAATAAATTAAAGACCTAAAAAATGGAAAGACATTCTGTGCTAATAGATTTGAATATAATATTATTAAGATGGCAATACTCCGTAAACTATTTTACAGATTTAATACAATCTGTATCAAAACTATCAAATGAGAGCTGTTTTTTTTTTTTTTAGGAAATTAAAAGCTAAAGTTTATACAATAGAATATTATTCAGCTATGAAAAGAAATGAAGCTTTGATACATGCTACAAGATAGATGAACCTTGGCAACATTATGCCAAGTGAAAGAAGTCAGATATCAAGGCCATGTATGATATGATTCCATTGATATGAGATGTTGAAAATAGGCAAATCCTATTAGTGGTTGCCAGATATTGGGAGAATAAAGCATGGGAAGTGAGTTCTAATTGGTGAAAGGTTTATTTTTGGGTGAAAAAATGATTGGAATTAGATAGTGATTGTGATTGCATAAATTTGTACATATACTGACATCTATTAATGTGTAAAATTTTAAAGAGTAAATTTGCTGGTTTATGAATTATAATTTAAATGAATTAATGAATGAGTTGAATCACTAAAAAATTTCCACCAACCTTTGACTGCCATTTCATATCTGTTTTCTGACAACTAGTAATTAATAATAAAATATAATTATTTGAGTCACAGGTGACTACAAATGACAGTATATACTAAGTCTTCTATGTGCTAGACTAAATATTACATTTATTTTAATTGGGAATTGACATGATACAATTCTAAGAAGAATGTCTTGTGCTTAATCAGCATTTTTTTACATCACTGAATTGTTAAAATTCTTTAAAGCTTTTATTTTTAAGTTTTGGGAAAAATTTATTTTTGTAACTATCTTTTTCATTAGCCCAATTATTCCTGGTAAGGGCATCTTCAGGGCTACTCTAAGCCCAATAATAGAAAACAAAACAAAACAAAATTCTGTATAAAACAATACTTACCTCATTATTAAACTCTAAGCTAAATTTAAATGTAGTCATTCTGATAGATTAAGTTCATATTTTGACGGTAATGATTCATTGCCCTTTTATAGCAATTAGGGGTAGCCATGAACTATTTCATGTCATCAGGGAACTCAATTATTGTGGCCAATTATTTGCCAAATGTTAGTGACTTTTCTGTGTATTTGCGTAAGGAAGTATCATGTCGTGTTTGGAATTGAAATGCCTTTTTCTAGTCGGATGATAGTATTGTGCAGTAGGCATTTATGGACTTTTTGGTAGATTAATGTGGAATACGGCAATATAATACATCTATACAACAACACATTTCTAGATGAAGCAAGCACTTCTGTTGATTTTTGTGCATAGTAGCTTGTATTAGAGCTGGTAGATCAAATGAAACGTTCCCTTGATCTGGATGTTTTCTAACAATGCCAAATTAAACAAATTCAAGAGAATTTTTTTATCTGTACTCCTAATCAAGGCAAAGTTTTTAACTTACAAACCTGAAGGTTTTCCTCTGTGAATTCATGTTTACCCTTGTTTACTTACAGAGTGACCTGTTGGTGGATATAGTAGATATTTCATAACTATAGAGACTATTAATACTAATTCATCAGAAACAGTGTATTTATTATTGTCGCTGAATATATGCTTAATATAATTTAAATAGTAATACTATGTCAAACATTTGTTGAAATCTTTTTCAAAGTGTTTTGCACGTGTTGATGTCTTAAAGGTGATGTAATTAAGTTACAGAGAGGATAAGTAAGTTGCCTGATGTCACCCAGACCATCAGCTAGTAAGCACTTGAGCTGAAGTTAAAATTTCAGTAGTTTGACTTCAGAGGCTATTCTCTTAACTACTTTGTAATACCATTTCTCAATTTAAAAAAAAGTTGGATACATTATTATGTACTACTTACTTTGGTGAAGGAATAGGGGAAATATTAGGCTGAAAGGGTTACTGAAAGATGGAAGTTCTGTGATTATTTGTGAATTTCCATAGTTATCAGCCCTTAGTGTGACAGCCATTCCCTACCTCCAGTAACAGGACTTGAATATATAGAAGTCATATCTGGTATGTCAGGCATTTGGTCAACCACAGACTCAAATATTAGCAGACGTTATCTGGTATGAGTATTAGTAAGAACAGATTTTCCTCTGCCTTACAAATTATTCCACCCAAGCATCCCAACCAAGAGAGAAGAATGAACCAGCACTTCATGACACCTAGGGAAGGGCCATGCTATTGTATTTTCAAACGGAAACTTTTATCTTAACAAATATATGTGATTAATCCTTTTGCAAAATGGATTTAATTCCAAAAACTCTATTCTTTTAATACAAAAGTAGGTTTTTACCATACTTTGCAATAATTTGACATTCTAGGAATATGAGCTATGTTGACTCTGGATATACAAATTGTAGCTTAAGAAACACAAGATTCCACTCCACACCCATTAGATTGACTAATATCAAACAAGCACACAGAACAGAACTAGTCACCAGAGTTGGTGACACTGGAGAAATTGGGACCCGTGTGCACTATTGCTGGGATACAAAAGGGTGCAGCAAACTGTGGAAAACAAATAATGGTTCCTCAAAAAATTAAAAACAGAATTATTATATAGTCCAGCAATTCTGCTTCTGAATATATACCTAAAATAATTGAAAGAAGGGGCTCAAAAAGATTATTGTACACCCATGTTCATTGCAGCATTATTTGAAATAGCCAAAGGGTGGAAGCAACCAAATAGTCCCTGATGTATTAATGAGTAAAGTGTGGTATATACTTTATACACAATCAAATATTATAATCAAATATTATTCAGCATTTAAAAAAAGTAAATTCTGACATAGTTTACAACATGTTCGAACTTTGATGGTGCTATACTAAGTGAAATAAGCCAGTTACCAAAGGACTAATATTGTATTATTCCACTTATATGAAATACCTAGAGTTGTTAAATTCATAGAGATAGTCTTATGGTGGTTGTCAGGTACTTAAGGAAAAGGTAATGGGAAGTTATTGTTTAGTGGGGATAGAGTTTTAGTTTTTTAGGAGAAAGAGTCGAGATAGATGGTGATGATAGCTGCGTAAGAATGTGAATGTACTTAATACACTAAACTGCACACTTAAAATGATTAAAATAGTAAACTTTTCATTGTATGTATTTTACCACAAGAAATAAGATGCAAGTTTAAAAAAAGGAAATTTAGGATTGTGTGATAAGTATCATCTCCTGTGCAGAATATGCTTTATTTCACTGCTACCACCATGATCCAAGCTACCTAGATCAATCTCTTACTGCATTACTTTTATTGTCTTGTACTTTAGGGTGACCATATATTTGTCATTCATACTGGGGCACTTTTGAGAGTGAAAAGGTACACTATTAATAATTATGTGAAGACAACTGGCATAAACTTGATTGCACTAATCTCAACAGAGAAGCCATAGTGGTCTTTGAAAAATATCACATTGTATTCTACTGAAAACCCCCATCACCCACCTATTTTCCCAAGTGGCTAATGACTACAATATTGGACAGTGCTGATCTAGATAATTTAGATACCTGAGCTTTCTATTTTTTCCTCAAACATTGGGCAATTTCCCCTCTTTAGAAGGTTTGATAGCTTTCATAGTTTAGAGCTAATACGTAAGTTCTATGAGAGCAGGAAACGAACTGTTTATTCTCTGCTACATCCCAGGCACTTAGTCCAGTGACTGGGATGAGGCAAGGACTTCATAAAAGAAGTATTCAAGGAAACTATGATTTTTGCCTTAAACCAGAAAACTGTTTAGAAATTCAACACATAATTTGAGAAATTATATTCTGGAATCATAGTTTTTTAATTTCTAATTTATCTGATAAATATTGTGATAGGTAATGTAGAAATGTTTGAACCCAAAGATAAACAAGTAGACATTAGTGTATTATGATTATTAGTGTATTAAGATTATGTCAATGTAACTGATGCATCCTGTTGGAAAAATGAACAGAATTTTTGAACTTTGTCTTTTCTTATCCACTACTGAGTTGTTAATTTTGTGCTATTTTTTTTATGAACCAGAGCTATCCATTATATTGGCTTTTACTTAAAATATGTTTATCATCTGGGTCATATTTTACCATTCACCACCCGTTGTTACTTTCAATTTTGGGGAGGTAGGTGAAGTGAGAAAGGAGAATATTGATGGCGTTCAGGGCTCACAAACAGGTGCAAAGAAATACTTTGTGAAATCATGCTCCCTTTCTTCATCTTTATTTAACTGGGCTCATGTGAGGAATGTTTAAAGCTGTGTGTGTGTGTGTGTGTGTGTGTGTGTGTGCGTGCATGTGCATGAAAGAGGGAGAGAGAGAAAAAAATGCATGACAGTGCTTACCTATGAAAGTGAGAACATGAGAGTATGGTACAGAAACGTCTAGCATTCTGACTATATTATATCATAAGCAAATCAGGAGTTGTGTCTGTATTTTGTTTATTTCTGCATACTTCACAGTGCCAAGCCCTCAGTAGTCTCTCAGAAAATTTATTCTAAAAAAGAATGCATTCCCAATTAGCATTTGTTATCAACCAGCAGCAACCAAAATTACATTTTGATAACAATATGTGGATATTGCCCAAACAAGCAGATTTATTGGATGAGTATTACTACAACCATAGAGCATTTTAATAGCTTAAGATTTTATGTATGCAATGTAAATACCTTCTTGATACATTGAATATTATGACAAAAAGTTTTATTACTTCAGAACAGATGAATAATGACGCAAGGATGAATTTTGAAGAACATTCTTGCTAGATGGATAGACAAAGTGTTCAAACGCATTTGAGAAAAGAATTTACTAAACGTTATCTGCATGTTACCTCAAGCAATTTGTAATAAAATGTGTATGTGTGCACATGTGCGTTATGTGTAGGAAATAAACTCAAATGGCAAAGATATATATATATATATATACACACACACACACACACACACACACACATACACACACACAAATATACACACACATATATATGCATATATATACATATATGTGTATATATTTTTTAATTCATTGCATTAAATTCATAATTAGCTCATAGGCACACAGAATTTAGTCTCTTTCTTCTCTGCCATTCTCTTCTTTTATAATTTGTTTTACCGTAAAGAGATCAGAGAAGCCTGTTAAGGTGCCATGGCAGGAGAGCAGGAGATCACAGAAGAAATCCAATAATTAAACCACCTTGCCTGGCAAGTAACCCGTTGGAAGGTAATGGTTCTGGAGAATAAGTTGGTAGGAGCACTTAATTACGGCAGCCTTTAATTCAATGTGAATTGCCTGAACACTAAGAGTTTGATCAGTATGTGTTAATCTAGTTAAAATAAGCACTTTTTTCCTCAAAGCAAACTGGGTACCTAAATGTATGCATCTCAAAAATCTGATTTATAGTAACTCCATATTTTAGAGATAAAGGTTTAAGTAGGGTTGCATTTAAAACAAACCCCTTGCCATTGTCTGAAAAATGTGGTTATTCTAACTTCAGGATTTAGTCTTAGCCAAGTTTTTTCTTTTTATATACATATGTACTCACACGTCTATGTAGTGAATGATGATGACCTGTAATGAAATAATACTGTATTTTCAAAGCCACTTACCTTTTAACCCACTCAAAACAGTGCCCACGCATGCTAATTATGTGGCAGTTGAGACCAGCTGCCCCATGGCTTCTTTTCTATTGAAGTTGCATTCTAGAAATGACAGAAGCCTTAACCTTTATTTAGTGGGAAAAGCCATTAATCTGTCTTCAGACTTTCCCCTACCTCCCACAGAAAAAACAATTTGCTCTTCAAAAGTTTGTTTGGAAATGAAACCAAATTCTGTGTTTCCTCTACAGATGGTTGACCTCTTTCAGTTGGTGACTGCATTACTCATTTAAACAATTATACAGGTCAGTATAGTGTAATCTAAATTATTTAGTCTCTTAGTGTTTTTCAGACACTACTGACAGTTGGAGAGGCTCCAGCTGCTTGTGGTACCTGGATTTAAACTCCACACAGTGATAACAGAATTTTAGTCTGAATTCAAGAGCCCATCCATTGATGGTGCCTACGAACTTGCTTGACAAGCTTGCACACTGGTCCCAAGGGAGTTATAACTGAAGAATCAATATGTCGACACATACAAATTTTCCGAAGAAAAGTTTAAAATTTGTGTGATTTTAAAACAATCATTACTACCTGGTTGATCTTTCTTCTGAAGCCTAACCTTGAAATACCTTTCTTTTTTGTTTGTCCCCCACAGGGAGAAATTCTAATCTACCAAACAGATTAGCAAAATATTATGATAATCTTTTCCATCTTAATTTGTGCTGGAGGCCTAATGTGTCCCAGTATCAACCTTAATTACTGTATAACATTTCAGCAGTGTAGTTCATGAAAATGTCAGGGAGTTAGCTAAAGGGGGCTTGGGGTCTTGGAAACATCACTGGGGAACTGGTATGAGAACGTGTGCTCCACAGGACAATGGAGATTTATAAATACAAAATTTAGGATGGAGATGGAAAAGAAACCTAGGGCTAAGGTGTTAACACCAAGCAAATCCAATAAACGTTGAGTTTCTCAAGGCAGAGAGAAGGCACAATACAATATAGTCTGGTGGTCTTTCTAATACCTTTAAATAATTTTAAAATTAGTAAAATTCAGGTTCCAGCAGTTAACACAACAGCTTGTAAAATGACTCTTTATAATGAGGGATCTAGTATGTTCAAGTTAATATATCAGTTTGAATTAATGAATTTTTAATTCAGATTCCTTTTGCAGCTTCAATTCAGACTAATTACAGGTTTTAAATTGTCACTAGTCGGAGCTCAGCCAAGGCATATTTCCTCTCTTCTTTACTTGCACCCTGAGAATTCATGAATCAATTTTTTTCTGGGTCATGACTTTGCCCCACCAGGAGCAGATAAAACCCTTTAGTGAGAAGAAAATGCAATGGCAGGGATCCCAGTCAGTCAGAATTTGTACGCAAAATGCAAGGAGGTAAAAATGACAGAGGAAATTTCCCAGCTACGAGGAAAAAAAAGCTTAAAAATCACATATATAATCGAAACAGTAATGAATTTAGTAAATAGTTTTAAGCACAGCAGTATCCACTTTTATTCTTGTCATTTAGGATTATTGAATATTTTGGGAGAGGGACTGCCTTTTGCAAGCCTTATTTTTAAACAGCAGAGGTCACCTTAGTACAAACCTCTTCGGGGGGGAAATGCTTTCTGTTCAGTGGTGATAAATGAAGTACTTTTCAACGATCAGCAACCCTTCTCTTATTTCATTGAAACTCAAAAATCAAACTCACATGGTTAGTTGGGAATTTTAAAAAGTTGAGCAAAATGAAATTGTTTTAAAGTTCAATTACGTTTTGTTTCTATCCATTTTAAAAATGATTCTTTTCCAAAAGGAGAATTATATGAAATAATTTAAGTAATCATAGGGTCCGTTATATTTCCAGCTTGGTTAACAATATTCCGTTTTGTGTTTACTATTAAAAATATCCAGTAAATCATTCTGGCTCAACCATTGTGGCTTATTTCTAAAGCTAATTGTATCTATAAAATATACCTCTTAGCAAGGAATAGCTAATAAATAGCTCACTAAATTTAAAATCTTCCAAAAGGCAAAAAGTAAAAAGTTATTAAATAAAACTTCATTTAATAAAACATAGATCTGTTTAGATAAATTGATAATATTCTCATGTTTTGTTTTGTGACTTTTATAGCTATAAGCTATAGTTTACCTAATAATGTGCGATAAGCTAGTTTGGGCATTTGCTTTTCAGATGTTTGAAGACCAGAAGATGTGAAGTGGAATATTTCTGTATTACAAGATTTGATGTAAAAATACTCTTTTTTAGTAGTCATAAGTTCATTAGAATACACTTTTAATTAATAATTATGTCTGGTTACATTATATGATCTTTATTGAATTCATATTTTAAATAAACTGACCTATAAGATATAATCAATTTTTGATAAGTAGTTCCAATAATCCTTTTATTGCACATGCCAATATGTCATTTTCATGTTATAATGAACAACAATAACTATTCTGACAATAGGCATAAGATTTATTAATACTCCCTCCTTTCTCTGCCTTTTCCTTCTCTCCCACCAGATGACAAAGTTGTGTAACTTTTACATTGACTGCTAAGACAATTGCCTCTTACAGGGAATGGGAGGGAAATTCAAAGAAATAAAAATTCCCAGGAAATTCTTAAATGCTATTTTAGATTTTAATCACTTTATTAGATTTCTTGCTTGAGTGATTTGTGCAGAAAACATTTTATCTATTTTGTTTTCCTCTGATTACCGAACTGTGTTAGACACAAAAGTCTACTTGGAACTAGCTTACAGTTTAAAGACAGGTTTAATAACAGGTGAACACTGGAAAATATGCAAACAAAATGGCAGACATGAATGACTTCATTTAAAGCATAATTGCTTCTCATCAACCCAAGAAATCATGCAGAAACAGTCTCTGTTTTATCCAGCCAGGAAGAGACCAGAGAAATCACTCAGGCAGAGATACTAAAAGGAAGGTCCATTCTTGGGTCTCAGCCAGACAACCACTCTACACACAGATCCAAGCTTAAAGACAATAGTCCTTAGAATCACAGTTCATCATAACAGATAATTATACAGCAAGTAAGACAATAAGGTTTTTTGGCCTCTGACTATATAGACTAATTGCTGGCTATGGAGCTCTGCCTGGAAGGCATACAGCACAGCCTCTGCAATGTCTTCCTAATATGTGGGGACTGGTGTAATTTGGGTGGACAAGAGGTTTACTGTTTAGTGAATTCCATATGGTGGCTCTTTCTCTTTTGCCGATTTTTTTTCCCCCCTGACAGACATATAAGAATTTCAAATGATTCCTGACATATCTACCTGGAGGGAGTTGAAAAGGAAATAATCCTGCCTAGTATTCCAAGGAAGTTTCCCATTGATTTAAAAAATAAATCAATAAAAAAGGATGCAAAAAAGGCTGGCCACTTAACTATAGTGTTTAACATTGCACATTTTAAAATGTTAAAAAGTTAGGATATGATATCAACTTTTACTTAAATGCATATGGATGTCAGCACTTTTGCTTGATAATATAGGCAAAACCAAGAGTTAACGAACATTGCTTTCAAATATGCACCTGGAAGGAATAAAGTCCCACTCTCGTTTGTGTTTTGTTTTGTTCTTTTTAATCTTTTTCAGAATCCATCATGATTACACTTTTTATTTATTTATTTATTATCAGGAAAGATGATAGGTATCAGCTTTGAAGATATTTATTCACCAGAGAGAGTTCCTGACAAGCTTGCAAGGGGGTGCAGAGACTCAAGAACAGTGATCCTGCATCTCCCCATCAGAAACAAATATGTCTCTCTTCAATTTGTGTAGCCCCTAACACCAGCCAATTAACTTGAAGTTGAGTTTTGACTCAAACTCGTGACCTTCAGGCCACAGAGCCCTGTTCTGCATCTGGTGTCATCGAACCAAGTTAGGATAAAAATAATCTCTGCTATTGTTTTTGTATGTGTTGCTTTTTCTTTCCTTGCTTTTAAAAATAAATAATGCTTTTAACACCTACTGAGGTCTTTACGATTCCTAAAGCTTTCTACATGATATTTGTATGTTTTCTCTTCTTTGGAAGGAGAAAAAAGCTGGAACACAATCATTTTTATTGAACAAAGTTTGCAGTTCATTAAAGGCTTTCTGGCTCCCATGTGCAAGTGCTGACCATTACATCACGCGCCCTGAGGGTTGTGCTAGAAAAGAGAAAAGAAGGCGAAATCAGCAAAAATAAAAGAGTCTCCCTGACTTGAATTGAAAAATGTGCTTGTTTTTTGTTAAACACCACAAATTTGCAGGAAGGCTGGCAAGTGTAATAGCGTTCTGAGCATATGCTACCTCGGAGGCACAAAGCCCTCGCTTAAAGAAATACACTCAAAATGTACACTTTGATCCCCAAGATTTGATCAAATAAAACAATAGTTTCCAAGCTGTGTCATCTATTACAAAGTTAGTTTAAAGATTCTGTTAAATAGGAATGAATATGTACCACCCAAACCATTTTCATTTCATTCACTTTTTTTTTTTGTAAAATAATTTTAAAAAATTCCAGTGGAAAGAAAAAGATGGATATCTTTCCAAATAAGGTGAACTGAGGAGCAAAACAAAAAAGAGGGGGCTGAGGATAGAAAATTTACTCTTTTATTCTATTTAACTCTTGTTTTCTAAGAATTCAGCAACATTTGGTTATTGGGGATGTCTGGAACTTATGACTATGTATAAAATCTATGCTCAGACGTTATAAGTAATATCATAATAGAGGTCTGGAAGTGTAATGAGGTGGATGTGTACAAAAGGGGCTTCAAGTAGTGTCTGCAACCCAGTGGCTATGAAATTCTGATATCATTTTGACCCTAAATAGTGTCTATTTTTTAATTGAGAATACAGTGAATTCATCATGTCTTTGTGATTTGATTTTCAGAAGAAAATAAAAGCAAAATCAAGCCCAACAAGGCCAATAACATTGCTATTGAGGCGATATTTTAATGTATTCTTTTATTGTGTGAATACTTTTTTGAAAGTACACAGATCTTAAATATCATAGCTAGAAAGTTGATATGGCTTAGATTTCAGATGATAAACACTACCACACGGTGTCATATTAAAATGTAAAAACTATGTATGCATGCCACAGCCTCTGCCTGCTATGAGTTTGGTTGTACGAATGTTTTTTTGACTTCTAAATCACACATTTGCTAAAATGAGCTCTGGTAGATATCAGTTTGCGCACAGGCACAATGTGTCTCAGTCAGATTCATAAAACAGATAGCTGAACTATACTTTGACTTTTGACATCAACAATCTGACTTCAATATTTCTCCACAAAAAGAGACTCCTGACTCTGTGCTGTTTCAATGTGATGGATAGCTTTTCAGCTGCTGACAGCACTGAACGTAATAAATGCATTCATCAGCATTGGGGGCTGCATATCCCCATGTCTTATGTTGTATAGCTAGTGGTTTTGAAATGCCACCCAGAAACACCTGCAGCACTGCCTTGTTTCTGCAGAACTGCAAAGCCACTGTGAAAAAATATTATTATAAAGTTGTCTGTATATCAGCATTTCTGTGCTAAACAACCTTTTAATTGCCTACCCTCTAATTTTTCTTTGCCTTGAAACACTTGCAGACACATATTTTAATTTAAGCCGCTCTGTTTGACTCCTCTGATCATCTGGGTTTTCATTGTCATTACTTCACAATAATTTAATGTCATATATAATGGCATCAAATTGGGGAAAGCCCTAAAAGCTGCCAATCCAAAGTGATCTGAATGTTCCCGAGTACAAGTCTAGATAAGCTTGACTTGTTTGTGCCAACATTATTCATCACATTCTGTGTCTAACTGGGCCAGTGTTCTCTTTCTATTGCATTTTTAAATCCTCTTTCAACACACTCTGAAGCTTCTCAATCAGTGTGCTTTCCATACTACAGTTAACAAAATGGTTGCAAGTATACATATGCACTAAAAATAAAAGAAAGAGTATTATGACAATGCTTCCTATACTACTATCTAAACGTTTTACCATATTGTTCTTTAACTTGGTTCCTGTTAAACAAATCGCATTTTGTTTGCCGCTAGAAGAGGAGAGTTGGACCACATGTGCAATTCCACATTGGTTTTAGATTTTAATTTAATAATATTACAGAGAGCTAACTACTGTTAATGAAAACTTATTTGTGAGGCTATTCCAAAGTTGATCATATATGTCTTCTTGGGAGGAGAAGAGTTTTATTTTATAGCTAATTAAAAGTTTCTAAAGATGCTGTGGATATTTTTTGTGCAAATTAAAATTAATTAGAGTTATTAAGGAGCCATGAAAAGAAGGATTTGAGAAATAGTGAGAAATATTATTTAAACCCTAATGGAATTCAGTGAAACCCACAGGTCTATTACAGGCCCCTGATTTGCCAGGATCACTGCAGGGAATCTAACATTAATAAGCACACTGGTAATTAAATCATTTGTTACTTTGTCTGTAATGTTGTAATGTTTCACTGATACTCTGTCAGAGCTCTTTGTGCAGATCAGAGCTAATCAAAGGTAATCAATTTTCAGCATTTGAGAAATCTGTAAATGATTATACATTCATCAGATCATTTAGTGGAGTGCAAGGAAAGTGCAATGCAATTAATCTTCCTGCATGAGGAGGAATTACCCCCACAGAATTCAACAGTTATAATTAATTTCATTGTCTTGCTGTGAATTTTGATTGCTTTTCTTTGGACTGTATAGTACAAATGATGATTCATTGCAAAGTATTTGCAAAGCAAACACACCAGTGTGCTATGCAAATTAAAGTAGCTGTATAACAGATAGGTTTCAAACTTCCTATTTACTCAGGCTTGTTGAGTACTAATTTGGCAAATAATAATTGCTTGTTAACTTTATACACTCTTCCCTTGAATATCAAGATTGGTAACCAATATAAATAGAAAGCACGTGCTATTTTGTATCTTATGGTATGTATGCAAAATACTAGTTAGCACTTAAACTTGTTAGCTTTACCAAATAATTTAGCCATTAAAAATGGTTATTTACCTCTGAAATCATTTGCTATTTATTTTACTTAAACAAAATAGCAGGAATAGAATTATGCATAGAAGTGGGTGTTGCCTTTCCCATTAATTGTAACTAGAAATGTTTAGGAGACTTTCACTTGAGACATTTGACCTTTAGAATCTATTTGTAATACAGAATGTTGCTATTTAACAGAAATATGTAATTTTTGGTACATAGTATGGTATTGCTAAAACAAAGTCTTCATCATTTACAGATTTCCTACATAATCTACTTCAGTTTCCCAATATTCTGTACATTTAAAAATATGCTTGTGGAAACAAATACCAATCCAGAAATGGTCTAAAAACTTCATATCATATTTCGTGATAAACTATTTTTTTTTTTTTTTTGAGATGGAGTTTCGCTCTTGTCACCCAGGCTGGAGTGCGATGGCGCCATCTCGGCTCACTGCAACCTCCACCTCCTGGGTTTAAATGATTCTCCTGCCTCAGCTTCCCAAGTAGCTGGGACTACAGGCGCCTGCCACCACACCCGGCTTTTTTTGTATTTTTGGTAGAGATAGGGTTTCACTATGTTGGCCAGGCTGAGCTTGAGCTCCTGACCTCAGGTGATCCACCCACTTCGGCCTCCCAAAATGCTGGCATTACAGACGTGAGCCAACCACACCCAGCCAATAAAAAGATTTTTTTAAATGAAAGGAAAGTTAATTATAAACAATAACAATGTGCATAATGTTAATGCTAACTATTTGCCAAATGACTCCAATTCCTGTAATAATTAAAACGTGAATCATGATTTTTTTAAAAATCACTTTGTGAAATCCAAGTCTCTAGTGTTTTTTCCTAAATTAAACTTATCTAAGTGTTAAAATCAGCTCCAATCCTTTACATATATATACATCCAAAAACATGAAACCTCATTTTAATATTTCTTAATCAAGAATTTGAACTATGTGCTTGAATCCCAATTGAAAACCAATATAAGATGTTATATTTTCCTCAGATATGTTCTGTGTGCGATGTTACTTTTGTAACATCTTTGTTGAATGGACATTGAGGAATAAGTGACTTTTTTCACTTGTTAATTTTTAAAACTGTGACTTAGTTTAAGTTAGTTCAAACAGTTACCTGTCAAAATCAGAAGGAGTACTATAAGTCTTTTCTGTTCTGAAAGACAGAAAGAAAAACAAAAACCTGAACAAAACTCTAATGGGTTAACTGACTAAATTAACACTTTCCAAATCATGTGAAATTAAAAAGTCAAGATATCATCATTTAAAATTCATGGTAAGGTAAATAATACAAGATGTAGACTAAAATAACGCAAACTTAATGGTAAATTAACACTTTTTTTCCTGAGAGAATAAATTAAACTATCTGGAAATCCAAATAAATATTCAAATAATAAATGAAGCCCCAAACCACTATTTTGCTGTCAAAATCCCTAGATCAAGTATGGGAAAACTCTTTATAGCATCAAATCTGTCATATGCTTTAAAACATTTGTCTAATGTGGGGATGCAATGAATGCTTCATTTAAGATTTTGATAAAAGACAAATATTAAACAAGATAAATAATATACAGGTGTACTATATAAAAATGTTCCTATTTCTTAACCGTAAATGCACTTATATTATCTCTTTTTTATAGGATTTTTAAAAAATTTGTTACTTCATTTTAATCTTTGCTAATATTTCTCTTTTAATGATTTTCCCTTGTTGCCAGTATCGTAGCAATCCTGTTTTATAATTCTTTCCAGTTCCCGTGTTTGACACACCATGCTGATTTTAGGTATTGAAGTTGGTTCAAGGAATATTATGTGTCAAATATAGTTCAACTAATTTAAAATTATTGAACTATGTTTAAAATTATTTCTGCCAAGTTAAGAAAATTCACTTAAGAAAAAGTAGTCTTTTCAACTGATGCATTACCTAATTTATTTAAGGTTGAGTCAGCAGGTACTAATTCACTTGATCATTTTGACTAAGTTTATAGTCAAATCATTAGAAATATATAGTTAATAGAATAAATAGAGATATAAACACAAGATAAACCGAAGATGAAAAAAGGATTAAATACATAATATAGAATGTTTTCTATGAGGATCATGGGCTTTTGAGTGAAAAAGACTTGGTTTAAATCCTGGGTCAACTTCTTTCAGGTGGTGTGACCATGTGAAATTTTCCTCACATAAACTTTCTATGTCTTGTTCATAAAATGAGACCAGTACTCTGTTTTGCAGGAAGTTATTGTATTGGAAATGCATGTTAAACTGACTGGTACATAGTAGGTGCTCAAAGGGTGAAAGCTGTTATTATGACCCCCAGAATGAAGAAAAGACACGTGTTAGGTGATGGTGGCAATAGAAGAAGAGAGAGCCATAACTTTGGGCTTTTGTAGGAATGTAAAACAAAATTTTCCAACATATTGGCCTGTTTGTTACAAAAATCAGGCAATGAAAAATAAACTGTTATTGATTAAAGAATTTGAGACACATGGTTTGGGCTGGGGATATAGATGTTATGAAGTTCTTCATTAATTGTTTCTGAAAAGGTTTTCTTTTATTTTTAATTAATATGTTTGAATTACTTCAATATTCTAGTCCTGCATGTTCATCAACTCACATTTCTTACATACCTACTTTTTAAAAAGTTTCTATAGGGTTCCTGAATTTTGACCTCCTTCTTCAGTTGCATTGTAAGAGAAAAGTTTGAAATGGCAAAAATATTTCAATAATTACTACTAGCTTGTCTCAGCATTATTTTTAAAGTAATAATAATTAACAAACTTATTTATTAGATTTATCTCTAATTTAGCTAAGCAATTATTTTCTAGGTAGGATTGTAGAATCCAAGACATTCAGAAACTTTTAGTTTACCACAAGTCAATTTGAAAAACTGAGTCAAGGGTCAATATTAAGGTATCAAAATGCAACATAATAATTTTTTAAAGTAAATTTATCTCTGGAAAGATAAATTTTCATAACACGATTTTTCCACAATTCTTGACTGGCTCTTTTCTAAATCTCCTATAAAGTATAAATCAAAATATTTTGTAAATAAAACATAAAGCCAGGGCTAGGTTTGTGAGATTGGAAGAATATGTCTTATTTTTATCTTAGTAACTGCAAATTCAGAACATGTTCCTTATATAGCATTTAAATAATCATTTGATGAGACTTGATATTTCACCCAGTGTAAATTTTAGGGAAACTTTATATAACTCAGTAAATATATTTATTAACTAAATATGATTGTTGAATATATGGTTCTGCTGGTGATTTCCATAATCCATCTACTAAGTAAAAACAGTTTTCTCTTTTCCTATTCTTAATATTCAGAAATTCTCAATTTATTTTGTTGGACATCCAAGTGGCCTTGAGAAATTCCCAACTATAATAATGAATGAAACGCAATTGGTGAATGAGCTATATATAATGTTGACAGATTTTACAAGGGTTGTTCTGCTATTATAAAGCAGCAGTCTTTGAAATTTTCCTTTAATGTAAGATGGAGAGCTATATAAATAATATATCTGACTTAAAGGATATGAAAATAGGAAAAAAAACTTGATAGGTTCTTGCAATATCATAATTTATGTGAAACATGCAAAAAAAAAAAAATGCATACATAGCACCTTTCCTGTCTGGCTTCAACTCCATTCATTTGTTGTCAAAACAGGTTTCCATATTTAACTTCTTTTTTTGATTATGCCTTTTCCTTTATTTCATGGAATGATATGTTATTATCTCTGAAGTGTAGATTTCTGCCAAGTTCTATGCACTTCAGTGTTAAGAGTATGGCCCACAACTCTGGGAATCTTTGTTGAAGCTGTAGAAATAAAATGAATAGTATCAAAGCTTGATGGCATCTGTGGATAGGAAGCTCATTAAAGGCCCCAGCCCTCTGTTTTATTTCTAACCACATTTTCCCTGTGGGATTTCAATGTCTTGCAGGATGAAACCAGCAGGACTCATTACTTACAAAACAATGTTTAGAGTCCTTTCGTGGTGCTGGAATGCTTCTGCCAGTCAGGTAAAGAACCTAGGCCTTTATCCTTTTGGGGACAATGCCGGCCAGCTCACAAACTGCTTGGAAAAGTCATGCCTTTGAATGTAACTGCAGGTGTTGCTCCCCAAAGGCTGTTGGTTGGTACCCTCCTATGCAATGTACAATGGGATAATAGAAAATTCACTTTGGAATTCAAACAAAGTCTTAGAGAAATGGAAATAATAGGAACACAATTTTGAGACTTCCTTAGTTTTTCCCACGAACTATGGACCATGACTAATACCCTCAGGGCAAAAAACATCCCTTTGCCTTTAAGGGATGTATACAATTCAGTGTTTCAGATAAGTAAGTTTCATGACCTCATCAATTTTGTGGCTTCTATTCATTTACCAGAAAATAAATTTAAGCAAGAGAAGAAAGCCATGTTATGGAATAGAACTTTAGGACACCCAATCTAATAAAAGATCAATGCATTTGAATATAAAGTACAATATACAGCTTTTTTTCTCCTAAAAGAAATCATTGCTTTAACTAGATTCACTAAATCAAATTAGTATAGTTCTGAGTGAATTGCCTGTCTCTCTTTGGCAATGTGGCTAGTGGCATTTTGGAAATATTCTCAGAACTTGTAAAATTCCTGCAAGAATAATAAGGACCTTGCCATTGTGGAATCAAAGAGATTCAATCACTTAAAGTAGTACTATAGGCTTGTCAAGTGGAATTGCTTTTACAGATTTGCTGAATAACTCATCCATAATGGCTGAAAATTTCAGCCATTTTGTTAAAACATCCAAGGCAGGAGAGATTAGTGCACACTATAGAATAGCATATGTATAATCATGAAGAAATTTAGACCATGTCTGCACTGTGAAGTACCATTTAAACATCCAAGCTCTAGTCATTGCATTATGGAAAACAATGTGAGCTATCTAAAAAAATGAAGTGTAGTTTGTCCTTTGCTAGCTGATGAGACTTCAATAGCATTTAAGCCTGGTAAAATGTATTTCTAAACAAAGTTGCTATCATTACAGCTTATCCTTACAGATGAGAAGTTCATGTAGAATGTAACTGGAGGGAATATAAAAAACAGTTAAATGTGGCAATCATAGAGAATTTAATCAGTGAGAAAGTGCTATCCTGGTTGTTGAAGAATTAATATCAGTTAGAGTCCTATTAATAATAATAGGATGAGTTGACAACAAACATCTGGGTTGCTAAAATGAGAAACCATTAAGCCTTTCTCTTTTGAACACATTGTTGACAATGGAGACATGCATGTTATTTGTCAATAGGTAAGTTTCAACTTGCAGTATTTGTTTTCCCAGTTTTATCTTAATTCTGAAAGTGCAATCAGCAAATAAACTGTCATTTTAAAGATTGTCCTTCAAGCTTGGTGTGCTTTGAAGAAATGATCATGAAAGTAGCTGCTGGAATAGGAAGAGAGAATCATAATTTAAAACATGAAATTCATCTCTTATTTTCCATGCAGAAAATGTCAAGAATATGATACTTGATATTGTACAAAGGTGAAAAAAATCTTAGTTGAGAATAAATATTTTCCCCACCTATATTTCAAATTTTACATTTTGAGGGTTATATTTGGCTTGAGTTGCATATGGTGTTCAGTAGAATAAAAACATGTCTATAAAAGTCATCTTCAGCTTGAATTTAAATTCATCTGCTTGTTACCTTGTTTAAACAATAAAAAGGGAAAATATTCACCAGGAAAGATGTTTAAATACCAGGATGTAAATAATGATGTAACCCTGTAATTTGAATAAAATTTTAATGGAAAGAAGAGCAGATGAATATCAGAATATGTTATGAATAGAATACATGCAACGGAAGGGTATTTCCTATCAAAAGAAAAGTGGTAAGAAATATAATAGCTATAATTTATAGTCCCAAAACTAATGCATTTGGAATAGGATATATAGAACTCTTTTAGCTTCTCTCTTCCAAGAATCTCAAGAGTCTATACACATGCAGATTATAAAATTGAGTCAGAAGGATGTTAACACAATCAACAATATATTTTGGTTTTCACTGTTTACGTAGCTTTTGCCAGAGACCATGGAGTAGGT
This sequence comes from Piliocolobus tephrosceles, assembly GCF_002776525.5. Taxonomy (NCBI): domain Eukaryota; kingdom Metazoa; phylum Chordata; class Mammalia; order Primates; family Cercopithecidae; genus Piliocolobus; species Piliocolobus tephrosceles. The sequence goes on from NC_045439.1 coordinate 116,908,663, forward strand.
CAGCTGCACTACCAGAAATCAAAACTTTAACTTTAGCACTTTTTTCTACAACACTTCTATATTCTCCAAAGCAAAGTTGCTAAAAGGATTAGAAAATTCCTCTTAAAAGCACACAAAGCTATTTAGAAAAAAAAAAATCAGCTAATTAACCAATCTAATGAGTCATTCAATAGTAAAACAGGATTTATTTTACATGTTCCAAATATGCCAGCAATCCCTGTCTCTTCTTCCAAATCATATTGAATCCGTCTTTACCAAGCTTTCCCATCCCAGTTGGCTGTGCTTAGGGACTTAGAGAAAGCCAATAAATAACACCCTCTTTTTACCTCCTAAGTTTAGGATCAATTAAAAGATGGGTAGTAGAGGAAGCAGAAAGAAACTCAAAATGTCAGCTGTATTACTGGTAAATGGTGGGAAATAGGACTTGACAAACAAGTAAACCACTAAAATCAGAACTCTGTAAACAAACCTCCCACATAGCCACAGGCAAAGTCCCATACCTGCAAACATCCCTAGCATGGCTGGAGCCTCTTGACTATAGGAGAGTGAACCTAGACATATTCTCCCCATTGGCAGACAGATCTGAAGGAGAAAATTGCAGAACCGTCTTCCTCCTAAAAGCACCTGCACAGAAGTTGCTCTCCCTCCCCTGGGACCTGAAAATGAAGGCAACGTCGGTCCTCTTAGACCGCTGTCCTTCTAAGAAATAAGAACAAATCAATCAATCAACAAATAAATAAAATAAGAGGATACTTTCCTTCTCTTCTTAGGAAACAAGAGGAGTGGGGAGTAAATATGCCCTTTAAAACTGTCAGATAAATCTTTTAGTTTTGCTACTGAATTGAAAATCTCATTTGTTTTCTGTACTTATTTTCCCTTTCTTTCCCTATTCTAACTTTATTTATTTTGTGCCTTTTTTTCCCCCCTTCCACATGCACATTTTTTTCAAATAGCCTAGACTGTTTTATTATGTAGCTGTTTGGGGACTAAAGAGGAAGGTTTTATTTTTTAAAACCTACATATAACTCCCTATTCCTCACTCCACAGTATGGCTTTCTATAAGAGAATGTCTGAGTCAGATGCTGCAGTTAAAAGAGAAGTGATATTAATAAGACCAATGAATTTTCTTTTGAAGGGACGAAAGTATTTAGGTGCCCATATTTATATCTTAATAAATCCTAATATACCTTTTCATCATACGCATTTTTTTATAGGCCCTTTTCAGTTTCATTTCTCACTGGTGAGTGACCCTGTTGCACTGATTAGATAAATCAGTTGTTTTACAAACCTAAACTTATATGAGAAGGATGTGGATCCCTACTGGTTTTTTAAAAAGGGTGTCATTAGATCAAACCACTGCATGCCAATACAAACAGGCACTGAATAAAACTGATTTCTGGTTTTCACACATAGAGAACCTGTTATTGCTACTCAGAGTATGGTCCGCAGGCTAGCAACGCCAGGATCATGGATAACTGTTAGAAATACAGAATGCTGGCAGGGCGCGGTGGCTCACGCCTGTAATCCCAGCACTTTGGGAGGCCGAGGTGGGCGGATCACGAGGTCAGGAGATCCAGACCATCCTGGCTAACACGGTGAAATCCCGTCTCTACTAAAAAATGCAAAAAATTAACAGGACGTGGTGAAATACAAAAAATTAGCCTGGCGCGGTGGCGGGCGCCTGTAGTCCCAGCTACTCGGGAGGCTGAGGCAGAATGGCGTGAACCCGGGAGGCGGAGCTTGCAGTGAGCCAAGATCGCACGACTGCACTCCAGTCTGGGCACAGAGCCAGACTCTATCTCCAAAAATAAATAAATAAATAAATAATCGCTGAAACAATGTGAACTGTGGACTCAGACCTGGGTTTGAGGCCCAGCTTCACCACTTACCAGCACTGTAAACCTGGCAAATTCCTGGACCTCTCAAAGCCTCATAATCTTGTGTGTGAAATTAGGAAAATAATACTGATCGTTTAGATTTATTGTAAAGATTGCATTAGGAGACATATGGTAAGTGCATGCCATACAGTAGAGAAATAATGTATTTTAGTTCCTTTCCCTCATTTCCTAAAAGTGAAAGTTGTCCTTATTTTAATTTTAATAGTCTCAGATTCAGCCTCATGGTTCTACACTAGCCAGTGCCAGAGATGGGGAGGGAGGAAGGTTTTCCCCTCCCTGTACAAGGACCTTCAAGGTTGAGTGATGATGATCATATTCTATTCTGATTTACCACAAATAGCTCTCATGCACTGATCACAAATTCTTCTCACAATCATCTTATTAAGTGGGAACTGTTCCTATATCGCCTATCATAGGTGACATAGAGGCGCAATGGTTATGTAATTACCCAAGGTCACACAGCTTGTAAGAGTTCAGATTGAGATTCAAACCTGTGCTCTTTCTAGGGACGATGTTATTCACAAGTGTGTTAGACATAGAAGTGGAAATATTCAGTCACTTTCTTTCATGTGGTTTCCTTAATGACCCAAGGGTTTGTATGTTTAGGTTAAGGGTAGAGTCCAAAATCTGTAAAAAAAAAAAAAAAAAAAAAACTGAAATGAACTGGCACACACAGGAGAAGCCATCTTAGATGTTGGCCTCATTTTTCTAGGTAAGAATCACACTGTTCCATCAAGCAGCAACAATTTCTCTACACTGAAAAGTTAAGTCACCTCATATTCCCTATTCTCTTAGGAAATAACTAATTCTGGCTTCACATGACTACTTTAAAGAACTCTAGCTCAACAATCAATGGTGAAGGAAGAGAAGATGGAGTCAGCTGCCTCCCTGGCTTTCTTTTGCGGTCAGCAGGAGGCTGTAACCAATGCCTGTTAACCCATATGTGGAGAACGAAAGTGAATGTGAGCTCATCTTACTTTTTAGACCCCTTTATGAACACCGTTCTTTTCAAATTTTATTATAGGCAATCATAACATTTATGAAATATAATGTACTTCTGATCTCTTGACAATTTTAAAACTGTACTCAAGATAATATTATTATAAAGAAAATCTAAAACTTCTGAATTTAATTAGTGTAATTCATTCATTTATTTATTCACTAATTCATTCGAGAAACATATATGGTACATCTTCCTATGTGAGCCTTAGCATAGTCACTGATACAGCAATCAATGAGAAAGACAAGATGTCTACTTTCACAGAGCCTGTGTTCCGGTCAAAGGAGACAGAATTCCAGCTCTAGAGGTAAAGCTGCCCCGTTTCATCTATCTTGATCATTTTTAGCTAGGGATGGGGAAAAGACATAAAACATTTAATTTAGTGAAAAACACCAAATGTTTTGTAATTACCCAAAAAAGTAGTTGTAACCTTTCCTGGTGGAAACTAACCCATTACAATATGCATATATCTTACCATAATCAAGTTCTGTCTCAGAAAGCATTGAATGATGATGATAATTTACATTAACAATATCATTTGTAACTGTATGTAAGGTAAATTGATTAACACCTAAATATGGAAACTTGAGTTTCTAGAAACATCTCAAATAATGTCCAGAAAATGTGGTACATAGCATAAAAACATCTATCTGTCCATCTATTTATCTAACTATATTCATAATATCTAATAAGTTTACTGTTTTTGATACGACTGGATTCTTTGCCAGGTGCCATTACTTATTCAGTTAAATGAATATCTTAGACATCTATACTTCAATAATAACTTTTGGAGAAAAATGTGCCTGGGCATGTTAAAGATTATTGTTACACTGTGGAAAAGTAGTGCTGCACATTGCCTGAAGAAGGTGCTCATAGTTTAATTCTCATGCAAGACCCTGAAATTTTCTATTTTGAACATTTCTTTTCCACCATTCTTGACATTTGAATTCATCATTCACGTCTGTGACATGTTTTCATATTATCATTTAATACCGATGTCAGTACCAAACAGTAATAAGGTTGCAAACATCTGTTGTTTACTCTGAAATCGTTAGCTTCCATATATAATAATAAAAATTTACCCCATTGCAATAATGTTTAAAAAAAAACCTTGCAAACATTTTGGACTCTGGTGATACCTTTCAAAAGTCAATGGAAAATCACTTATATAAAGTTTGATTTCTATCTACTTAATCCCAGGAAAATCTAGGATGAATGGGAATAAGGTTCATTGCCAAAGATGTTTATGTTAAGAAGAGCCTATTAAATATATTCTTAGGCCTGCTTGCTCTTGATTGACTTCACTGAGGCCCAGAAACAATGCAACTGAAGTGACAAAATCACCTTGACATCTGGTGAGGCAGGTCTATTATTTTATTATTTTACTGTCCTGTCCCAACTTTGCTGGTTGTTTCTTTGGTGACATTTAAGGACAAGACACAGCTGATTGATAGTAATGCTGACTTGAAGTAGAAATGGAAACATCTGGAGGAATCACATTTCTTTGCCTGGATAACCTTTATCTGTCCTTTGAAATTCTGCTTAGACGTCATTTTCTAAAGCAAGCTTTCCCTAAACCCATAAATTAGCCTAAGTATCCCTTTTTGGAACTCACAGCACTTAGTGTGTACTCCTGGTTCAGTGTCAGAATCATATCATAGCTGAAAATCCTCCCTATTAGACTGTAAGCAGAGCAGCACCAGCCTTATTATCTTTCTACTATGGGTATCTAATATAGCAATATACAGCCTGATCATGCATAAAGAGCCAGAATTAGGACACAATGATGAGAGTTAGAAAATGACATCAGGCAATATGTTAGGTAGGCAGAGGATGAACACGATATTTTGTTTCCCTCAAGATCTACTTGGATATAATCTGTACATAAATAGATACTACCATGAGGGTGTGCACAGGCTACTATAGGGATTATAAAAGGAATTTAATCAGCCTAAGAGGAAAGGAATGCCAAGGAAATCTTTCAGAAGAGCTAATGTGGAAACCAAGTGCTCATGGATCACCTCAAGCATAAGTGAACAAGACAAATTTTGGAACTGCCAAATAGTTAAAGGTATTTTGAATTTAGGATTTTAAAGGTAGAAGATTGTATTAGAAAAATAAATGGGAGTTAGGACAGGATGACGTAAACCAAAATGCCAAGTACTTAGGTTTTGTAACCTGCAAAATGAGAAGTCATTGAAAAGTTTTAAGCAGAGCAGTGCTATGGTAAGATGTAAATTTGAGAGGGCTAATCTAGAATAGCGTGATAGAAGATGAATATAGGGGTGCACAAACGGTAACAAAGAGACAGGGAAGAGGCATGACTCCAGAACTGAGGTATAAGAGTCAGGGATAGACTAAAGGTATATTAAATAGGCAAAATTAAAAGGACTTGGTGAATTAAAAAAATGAGGTGTCTGGTAAGATGAATTGAGTTTTCTGGATTGGCCATAGCGGTTACAAAGGGGACATTCATTGAGAAAAGTACACGAGGATAGGCAGGAGAGCTCAGTTTTGTACAAGGTGTGTTTTGGGAGCCTATAGATGAGGAAGTCCAAAAGGCATTTAGGTATGTAAGTCTGGAGTTCAAGGGCAAGGTCTGTGGTACTTACACAAGTTTGGAATTTGTCACGCTGGCTGAAGTTGTGGGGGTTATAGAGGGCACTGATATTTTTAACACAAATCCCTTGGGATCCCTTTTGCCTTTTGTTTTCTATCCAGCTCCTCCACCCCACTCCCTCATGGTTTTGGATCTAGTGGTGTGGAGGGCTGCCCTTGGGTATGGTGGCTGCTTCATCTGAAGGTACAGAGAGCTGGAAGCATCTGGTTATTCGAATCCTAGAAGCAGACATTAGACAAGGATCAACAAGTACAGGAGTATGAGCTCAGCTCTCTTGCCTCTTGTCAGGGGCAAAGTGTGAGTTGTAATTTGCCCTCCAGGACTTTACCCAAAATTGCACCTTTGCTTAATTTTTTCCCATTCCCCATCCTGCTTCTTCATTCTCTTACTAGTCTCCTTGGGAAGAACTTCTCTAATGAATCACTGGAACACAAATTCTCATCTCGGGTCTATTTCTGGGGATGTCTACTTAAAACATATTGTGAGTAAGACCATCCAAGTGGAGTATTTAAAATGGAAAGGAAATATGTCAAAAAAAATCAACCCCCAAAAAACCCACAGGGGTATCACTGGTCAAGGATGGGCTGTGAGAATCATGATATTGGATTGTGTGATTATAGGTAGGGCCATCTTAGGTGTTGAAAAATGTACTCTCAGACCAAGTGGTTTTTTCATCCCTTGCTCTATTTCTGGCAGGATGAATTCTTGCTGCTGGTAAATGTGAAGAAATGTAGGATTATCTAATAAGGGTCACAGTGACACTGTTAGGAAGGATGCTGATAAATATATCTTGACCACAATAAAGAATTAATCCTAGACTGGGACCAGTTGGATTTTGTGGATTGCTTAATACATGAGAAGGCATTGTAATTTCACTTCCCTTTTCCACCAGTGTTATGTGGTGACATCTTTTTATGGACATAAATATATAGACCTACATCATTATTTTTAATTACTGCATTGCATATGTAGCATATGTGAATTATGGTTGAATAAGTAACTTGTCTTTCATAGATATCTTGTTTTTCCTCATGTTTTTCTTATTATAAAGGATGCCGTGAAGAACAACCTTAGACATGCAACTCTTTTTGTAAAGTTGATTAGCTTCTTCTCAGGGAATATTTTTAGAAGTGGGATTTGTTTGCTAAATGATATATGTGTTACACATTTGGACACAGGTAGTTCTATAAGTTTTTTAATTAACATGACACATATATTTGTGCATACAAGTTATAACTTTATTTTCTCATAATTCAACAGTACCCCATTTCCAATTTACAACAGAAAATCTTATGTAATAGTCAGTTTTAGGTTAAATCACTCCAATAAAGTAACCTTAAACTTAATTAATGTGATTTAAAAATGCCACCATGTGGAGGTTTAAATTTTCTGTTCTGGGCCTGTCTTACTACATCTTCTCTGGGACCAGTTCTTAGTTCAAGGGTGCTTATGCAACTGTCACCAGGGTCTGATCTGGCTCTGAGTTGGTTCTGCACTGGCATTTTCCCCAGATGTGATTTATTGAGACTATCCTTTGGCACTAATGGAATACAGTGTTTCTTCAATGATGACATGTCTGAAGTTTGAATGGAATGCTACTTAGGTGTTTGGCCCAGCTGATTTTTCTGAGATGCAGTCTTGTTGTTCTCAGGTTTCTGGTTGGAACAGAAACCAACTCTGTGTGCCATCATCCCAGCCCTAGGATTCCTCAACTGTCTACTGGCTCTATCTCTCAGCAAATCTTCCCATGGCAATGGACACATGGAAGCTATGGATCTCTACACAACAATCAAGGGGAACAAGCAACTATAGGGAAAGTACAAAGTGTAACAATTTCTTCCTCATGGACCTTTTTGCTCAATCTTTCTGAGGAAAGAGATAATGTCACTAGGTAATTCTGAAGAGATTGAGGAGAGTAGTCAAGCTCTGAAGAAGCCACTGAAGAGAAGCAGCTAGCTATGGGAAGAAGTGTCAGGCAGTGTTGATAAGCTCCAGACTATATATTTCTGGTAGGCAAACAAGGGCAAATATGTGACATTTTCTCCATCACTGCCCAATGATAATAGCAAAGTGTTGAAGACTGGGAGAACATCCAAGGGAGGTGGGACGGGGAGGTTGAGGATGTCTAAAAATAGTGGGGATAAAACAATGAATGAGCTGGACAGATACACAGCAGGCTGTGGTCAGATAAGGGGATAATGGGTTTTCATAGTTTAAAGGTAGAAAGTTTTCAGGAGATGAAAAACCTTGTGGGGGAGGTTTGAAGTAAAGAAGTGAAAACTGATAAATTTAAAAAGTCGAATCACCGTAAGGCTGGGGATTTGCTTGGAAATTGAAGCTGGTTAGGAGGAAGGTTGAACTTGGTGTGAAGAGGAAGACACATTTCCAGGTTCTAAAGACATGGAGGGAAACCACTGGGAGTTAAATAGAATGAAATTAAGACAATGTGCATGACGACAGCAAGGAGGGTTAACATATATCAGAGGACAAAAGCCTGCAAGGAAAACAGATTTGAGAGGAGTTAAGAAAGTAATGGTCTGAAAGGGAAAACCAGGACAATGGAATACTAATCAATCTCTCCATCTCTCTTCCCCAACTGCAAAGCTAGAAGACATAGACAAGGATGAGAAGAGCTATTTTTAGGAGAGAGCCAGATTTCAGGTAAGGAGATAGAGGTAGTTCATTTGGCAGATGACTCAGAGAGCAGGAAGAGCGAAGCATGAAGAAAGCGAAAGCACAGAAGAGAATAAAAAGCTAGTGAAGCTTGCATTTTGAATGACAGGCAAAGGAGAGGGGGGATTGGGAGAGAAATTTAGTGGACTGTTCTGAAGAGAGCCTTCTGAAGAGAACTTTGGTACGTAACCACTTGCTGTCCCTGGCTGAGGTCATCGGAATTTGTAGCTCTATTCATTCTCTCTGTGTCCTAGTCAGCAGGCAGTGACTGAGCTTGAGGTTCCAAAAAGAATTTTGATTAAAACACATTTTAAGGTTTACACCGGGAGTTGTGTGCTGCTAAGTGTGAATATGCTTAATGTTTTGAATAGAAGTAAAATTCACTTGTGGGTCAAAGTTGAAATTTGCATGTGAACCTAGCCAAAATTGATTTGAGTTTCTTGGGTTATGTGATATAATCAGCAAAAATATTATTAAAGCCTTTAAAGTCATTTTTCCCAAAGCAGATGCTAATGGCAGCAAAAGAAGCAGTCTATTTCATCTAGAATTTGAGGATTATAAGCGAGGGTGAGGTGAACAGAAGCCCGAAAAACATCACAACTAAATTTGATGAATTCTACTGGTATCTTGTCATCCTCAATTCTTATTTTTTTAGTTAGCATAACAAAACTGAACCCTCAATATCAAATTAGGAAAAGAATTTTTAAAAACTGTAGAGAAAGAAGAGAGAAAGAGAAATGACAGTAGGCCCATTATTTTCTTGCTGTCATCCCACTTCTCCAAGAGAGTGGCAGTAACTATCAGGCAAGTGTAGGTGCTTTTTCATGTTACCGTTCGGTCATCCCAGGGCACAGCTAAAGATATCAGACTGGAGTTGGATCCTGGCTTTGCATTTCTTTTCTGTCTTTAATCAGTCATTTCCTGTTTGGTGTTAGTTAACAGTTCCTTTGGTGGATTTTTTTTCCTCTGAGTCATCTTACTTGATAATGTCAGCCATGGACTCACTGGCACATGTTGTATTGTCAATCTGTGATTCTCACTTTGGGCCATTTCTGTTGCTTGTGTCTCTTCTACTTTCAATTTCCCTTTGGTTGCCATCCCCTATTTTAGGAGAACTCAATCCACGTGCAGAGAAATATTATAGGTTAATCTCAGCAGGATGTGTGAGAAAGAGACCTTGGAAACAGGATGAAACTTGGAGTGTCATAATTCTATTTGCAGAGACTTGATCCTTGCTTACATGGACTGATCACAGTTGCTGAAAAAAAATAACTCTGTGATATTTTCATGGATTCAGCCATATGGCACCGCCCTACCTGAACCATCATTCTGTTTTCCCTTACAGACACTGAGGAATGCAATATGGACATCCCGTCTGACTACACAGTATACAAACTCTTTACCTAATGTTGCAGATGGGTTTCATATATCCGAGGGGCTGTTTATTAATGTGGATATTTTTTCTCTCGCTTATTTACATATTGCTCACAAGCCTGCCTACAACATGGAAATGATTTGCATGCATCTCGTTTCTTAGGAGTAAAAGCACACTCCTACACAATAGGGCACATCATTTCACAGAGAGGCAAGTCATTTTGGGGTCTCCATTTTCATGTTTTGTGGGGGCAGTGCCATAAAAGCACTCTACACAAAGCGATCTCTACAATTTACTTGGAATGTGAGCAAATATAAAGAAGTGCTTAAATGCTTGGAGACAGTAAGGTATGGTAGAGAAGGTGGTAGAAGGAGTGAAGGTATTAGAATAAGGCATGCTGAAGAAATATTCCTGAGTTTGCTATTTACCACCTGTGCAGTCTTGGAAAATATTTAACCTGAATCAATCTAATTCCTCATCTATGAAATAGGAAAAATAGCATATCATGTAAAGTTGTTATATGAATTGGACACAATGCATGTGTTATTAAAAATGAAATTGCTAAAAATATTTAGGAATTATTATTATTATTGTTTTCCCAGGACAGGTATGTTGGTGCTTTCAGGAAGTAAAGATGATTTTATTTGATTATTTGTCTTTACTCTACAATAGTTTTTGAGGTGTATATTCCTATTACCTACGAAAGGGCCTGGAACATGATCTGCCATGTTCATGGATTATCAATGTATGTTAGTTTACTTAATTTACAATAGATCTGTTCAAATGAAAAACATATCCCTAAAGAGACATTCGTATTTAGAGAGATGGAATCTAAATTTTTATAGATGATTACTGGAAAACTTGTTGGCAGAAAAAGATGGAAAATATAAAAAGAAAGGTTGATTTTTTTTTCCTTTTTTACTGTTTACTTGCCTCAAACTCTTTGGTTTAGAAGTGGAAACTTGAAACTTGGAGAGTAACAACAACAACAACAACAACAACAACAGAATAGGAGCATCATACAAGGCATTTCTTCATTTGTGTATACTGTCTTCCACCAACAGAATGTTAACCTACCCGAAAACCGGGATTTTGTCTGTTTCCTTGTCTGGTAAAAACCTGCCTACTGCCTTGAAGAGTATCTTGAACATAGTAATTGCTCAATACGTATTGAATAGATTTTCATTTCTTCATATCTAATATCTAGAGAGTTCATAATAACACATCCTTTCTACTCTTCATACCTAGGATTAGGAAGTCCATTTGTCTTTAAATTCAGGATTTTTAAAGTTTCAGTATTTATTTTCATTTTTAACAGAAATATTTATTCTTTGGCCATTAATTTTTATTTCTATCACTTGGCAAAATGTTATCCAAATAATTTACCTTACATGCCTAAATTTTTTTCGATTGAAACACTTACATTTGGCTACCCATAACAATCAAATTATTATTTTTTATTGTGTTTGTATCTCAGTCATGATATTTCAGGTATTTCTATATGGAGAAGACCGTGGCTAGCACCGCAAGTTTTGTTATTCTTTCAGAAATTAATTCTTTTATCAGATAAAACTTCCAGATGGATGGCAAATCATAGAATCACATTTTTTTCCTGTTATCTTATGGCACACTGAAACGCTTGATTTGCAAGCTGGAACATGAGGATCTGACCATGTAATTGTCAACAGCATAACCGGTTACACACCTTATGCCTGGATCCTTTAATTTTCACATTTATTCTGACACATTTAGAAAGCCTATGGTCTGAATTATTCAATTCATGTTCACTGAGAAGTTAGTGAAGTTCTCACCTGTAGTCCCAGCACTTTGGGAGGCTGAGGCGGGTGGATCACGAGGTCAGGAGACCGAGACCATCCTGGCTAACACGGTGAAACCCCATCTCTACGAAAAATACAAAAAATTAGCCAGGTGTGGTGGCATGTGCCTGTGGTCCCAGCTACTTGAGAGGCTGAGGCAGGATAATCGCTTGAGCCTGGAAGGTGGAGGATGCAGTGAGCTGACAGCGCGCCACTGCACTCTAGCCTGGACGATAGAGTGAGACTCCATCTCAAAAAAAAAAAAAAAAAAGTAGTGAAGTTCTAAAGTATCAAAACTCTAATAGGAGCTTAATGAAAACCAATAAACAGAATCATAGATTATTCCCCAAGACAATTATTATCTTTTTCTGGAACTAGAGTAAGGTTTGATTTTAGTTGAATTTCTTGCTCTTCTAAAGTTCTTTTTACAGTAAAATTTCCAGTAAGCATAGCTGGCCATAACATGAGAAGTCAAACACATTAGGAGGGACTGAACGATGCAGCAGAAATGTGGATTCTAGGTCGCTCTTGCCCATTTTTTGATTGTGTGACCCTGGGCAAGCTGTTTAAACTTTGTGACCACTGATTTCTCACAGAAAAAAAGCAAGGTTTTCAATAAGATAACTTTGACATCCTTTGTGTTTCTAAAACTTTTATAATCCACAAACCAGGTAGGCTAACTCCAAATTATTGAAAAATCATTACAAAGTTATATGAAATGAAGATGGTCTTTTTTTTTTTTAATCACAATGAGCTCTGTGAAATAAAAGCAAAGACTCCTTAGTTTTGTTTACATTTAAATGACAAAATACTATCGCAGCGACAGCCTTGTCCTAGGTGTTGTCATGCATGAGCAATAAATTTTAAAACGTTTGAGGGGTTCAAAAGATCACTCAGAATTCATCTCTCACAATTTGAGGAAAAACAAACTCTGACAAAAATAGGTTCCAAGGTCTCAGTTAGTGTGCTCTGGAAAATATGAAATATTAAAAAGATAGCAACAGCAAATATACCAGTAATTTATAGATTGTGATAGAACTCAGGCATGTGTGTGGCATATCTCTCTATATTAACATGTTGACAACAGAGCAATAATGATGTTTAATTCAAACAGTCTTTTTATGGCAGGCAGTATGTGAGAAATATTTTTGATGTATTCATCATGTTTTTGTGTTCCGGGATCATCTTGCAAAAGCAGACTTGAATCTTTCCTAAATGCATGGTCCTTCGATTTGAACTGATAGAATATTATGACTTCCTTTGTCTTCTGTTTTGTGATTTTGCCAGTAGTTGAAACAAGGAGAACAATAGAGTGTACATGAATAGAATTGAGCATTACAGAAGGTGTAAAGATACTGAAAGCTGACAAAAGAGGAACACTAATGAACCAAAAAAAACTTGGCTTAATTTTTTTGAGTTAGGAATTTCTGCATCTATATCTCTGTCTTTTGTTTTCCTTTGAAAAGAACAAATAGTTTATTTAAAGGGAATTAATTCCTTCACTAATAGCCATATATGATTTATTTAAATTCACATGGAGTTTCTTTAATAAATACCTAAAAGAAAAAGATAAAATGTTGCTAGTCTTTGTGGGGAAAGGGTTCCACAAGAAAAACAATGAAAAATTGTTTATTGATTTCTTATGCAAAATTATTTATTGATTTATGTATACATGCTTTCTATATCTAATGTGATTCTTTCTCTAGTCTTTGCCATTATCAACCTTTGGCAAAAAGTCAATTCCGGCATCAAAATGATCTTTCATAACATACAAGCAGTTTACTCTAGGAATCCAGGTGCAGTGGTCCGTGGGAACTTGAATTTTGTCTTAGATGCTCTCCCTACATTTCTTCATCTTTCTGAGAGCACCATGTCGCCTCCTACTCTCTGTTAACTGGGAACTTACTATATCTTTTCCTGGAGCTCTATGTTGCCAGTTTCTTCAATGAAGTACTCCTTTCTCCAGAAGTAACACTTCAGACTCCTCTCCACAGTCAATCTATTAGTTTGGATATATTAATGCATATCGAAGTATGATTAGCTTTAGCTCTGGTGTAATTTGCATTTTTAATATTAGTTTTTAATGGAAAGGGATTTCTAATTGTTGGATTTGCTTCATTCCCACCTTCAACCCCTGTTAATTCGCCACCTTAAACTTCTCATCCTGCTAATAAAAGACTTCATTTAGTTATTGTGAATTCCCATATTTGTTGAAAAATAGTTTATTTCTCCACAAAAATATATATTTCAGGGAGAACTCTTTTTTTTTTTTTTTCTTTGAGACATAGTCTTCCTTTGTAGCCCAAGCAGGCTGGAGAGCGCAGTGGCGTGATCTTGGCTCATTGCGAACTCCGCCTCCCAGGTTCACGCCACTCTCCTGCCTCAGCCTCTCGAGTAGCTGGGACTACAGGCACCCGCCACTATGTCTGGCTAATTTTTTGTAGTTTTTAGTAGAAACGGTGTTTCACTGTATTAGCCAGGATGGTCTCGATCTCCTGACCTTGTGATCCACCCGCCTCCGCCTCCCAGAGTGCTGGGATTACAGGTGTAAGCCACTGCACCTGGCCAGGGAGAACATTTTTATGTCTTTCCCCCTGGGTTTACATTGCCCCCAGTTTTTACTTTGATGTTTCTATCTGTCTGTTGTTACACTAGATCCCACAGCTAATGGGTCCTAGGTGAAAGCACTTTGGTTATTTGTTCCCAGACACCATGGTTCAACTGCTAAACAGAACAATCCTTTCTCATCCTCTTTCTTTTGAGATCTCTGTAGGTATTTCCAAAGGAGGTGAGAAGACTCAGCATTTCATCCCCAGTTTCTGCCTTCGCATCTGTATTAGTTCATTCTCATGCTGCTAAGAAAATGTGGCACATATACACCATGGAATACTATGCAGCCGTAAAAAAGGATGAGTTCATGTCCTTTGCCGAGACATGGATGAAGCTGGAAACCATCATTCTCAGCAAACTAAGACAAGAATAGAAAACCAAACACTGCATGTTCTCACTCATAAGTGGGAATTGAACAATGAGAACACATGGACACAGGGAAGGGAACATCACACACTGGGGCCTGTCAAGGGGTGGGGGTCAGGGGGAGGGACAGCATTAGGAGAAATACCTTATGTAGGTGATGGGTTGATGGGTGCAGCAAACCACCATGGCATGTGTATACCTATGTAACAAACCTGCATGTTCTGCACATGTATCCCAGAACTTAAAGTATTAAAAAAAAAAAAGAAAGAAAGAAAGAAAGAAAGAAATATCTGAGACTGGATGATTTCTAAAGGACAGAAGTTTAATGGACTCACAGTTCCACATGGTTGGGGAGGCCTTGCAGTCATGGTGGAAGGCAAAGGAAGAGCAAAGGAACATCTTACATGGTGGCAGGCAAGAGAGCTTGTGTAGGGGAACTCCCCTTTGTAAAACCATCAGATCTCATGAGACTTACTCACTTTCATGAGAATACCACAGGAAAGACCCACCCTTATGATTCCATTATCTCCCACTGGATCCCTCCTCCAAAACGTGGGGATTATTACAATTCAAGGTGAGATGTGGGTAGGGACACAGAGCCAAACCGTATTATTGCCTCTCTCTTCTCCAGCTGTGCCTTATTTCTTAGCTTGCCTCCCGTCTCTCTCACTTTGGCATGGTAATGATGGACCTCTCCTGATTTACTGTGTTCCAAAGTGTCTCAGAGGCCACTTAGGGTAGCTTCCAGCTACCCCTACATATCTGATCTTTGGTAGTAAAGTCTCAGTCACTTTCCATCCAGCAGGGGAACATCTTCCTTTCTAGGTCCAGATTTTGGTGAGGCTATAGTGGTCCCATGTTAGTGAGACTAGGTCCAGAATAACACTGAGCTTTCAGTTTTACTGCACCAATGCTCCGTACCTGAAACTCCATACCATAGATGTGGTACTGAATTTGCCTGGCAACACCAGTGTTGAGTCTTACTCACGATACTTTTTCTCTTAGGGCACTCATTGTTTCTGTCTGTTGTCTGGCCTCTGTTTTCACCCCCGTTAGTCTATAAGACATATTAGTATATGTTTGGAATCCTGTTGAAAACTGGGTTCAAGTTCTTCCCCACAATGTTCATGCAATGGCTTACAAATCAGAGGATGTGGCTGTTGACCTCTGCTTAAGTTACTGTAAGCAGATAAGAAGGCTTTGTCTTACCAGTGTCAGCTCTGGCCCAAATAAATCATGTTACACCACATTTCTTCATTTGGTCAGACTAATTTATTTATTCAGAGTACAGAAGGGAGAAAGATCTTTTTCTTCACTGTTAGTCTAAATATTATATTAGCTGAGTCGCCTGCTTTGTTACTGCTTGGGGAAAGTGAATGGTAGGGCATGTGGGAGTTAGCGTGACTCCATGTTTTTATTATAAAACATCAGCTGTACATTGTAGAGCAAAAGATAAGAATGAGGTGAATGGAATTCTCATAGCCAGGACCTGATGAGAAAGAAAAAGGGGGAAACATAGTAAATATCAAATAGGTATGAGTTTAGAAACAGGAAAAGAAGTTTTGCAAGCAGAATAGAATTTTGTGGCATTCAAAGATGGAAAAGAGAAAATTTAGAAAGCTACCCTGAGTATGAGTTTGGGAAACAAAATGAAACCAGAGAAGGTTTTCGTAAATCATACCCCCAAAGAGCTTCATCTCCATCAGCAAGTATGAAATTGACAGCAGCTTAAGAAAGCAGGGCCCAAAGGAATAAAATCTGGCTGGCTAGAAATAGAAGTCTCCAGTGGTAACCCAGAATATTAAGAGTAAATAGAGGAAAGAAGCTTTAAAATTGGAAGTAACTATTCCTTAAACCTACCTTATTTTAAATTCTTTTCTTATTTTAAAACCTTTATCCCCAAATTTTCTGGACATTCATAGGGAAGCTGGTGTTTACTGGCTTGCCACATTTGGCCACTGGGCTGCAATGGACACCATGAGAGAAAGGAAATATAAGTTACAGAAATAATTTAGCATCAAGAAGTGGGCTTTGAGAAAGGGAAAGTGTCACTAGTCTTCAGACACTGAGATGGGAACTCTGATGTTTGGATAAAACAAGAGGTTCCAGGGCAAAATGCATACATACAAAATCTCCTGCATACATTACAAAAATGCTCTTATTAATCTATAAAATCTCGGTGAATTAATCATATGTCTCCCTATAATTTTCTTGTGATATTAAAGTACTCATTTTTATATAACTTTCAGTGAATTTTTACCCTATAATTAAATATTGGTAAATGTGGTCAGAAGGTAGTCATGACCGCCACAACTAAGAACAGGAAATTTAAGATTTTAATTTATTTAACAAGAGATTACTCAACCCACAGAATGTATTTCTTCAAAAATGATTTCTTCTGCTAAAAATTTTGTGAGGTTATTATATGCATATATGTGTTGCCAGAGAACAGTTATTAATAATTAGAGATCCTTAGGTCAGGATCAATACAAGTTTCAAGTAATATTGTTTCATAAAAGGCCTTAATCAGTGAGTTATTTTCCTGCAAGTGGTTCTGGAAAGTCTGAAAAACAAAGTATTGAGTGTTCACCAATGTGCCTCTGATTGTACTCCCTGTGTAATTTTATCAGTGTTTCAAACCAGGAATCACAATGGCAGGGCAACTGCCAAAATTATGTCATAAAATTGGTACAGGTGGGCCCAGTGTGGTGGCTCACACCTGTAATCCCAGCACTTTGGGAGGCTGAGGCGAGGGGATCACTTGAGGTCAGGAGTTCGAGACCAGCCTGGCCAATATAGCAACACCCGATCTGTACTAAAAACACAAAAATTAGCTAGGTGTGGTGGTGGGCACCTGTAATCCTAGCTACTTAGAAGGCTGAGGCAGGAGAATCAGTTGAACTCGGGAGACAGAGGTCACAGTGAGCAGAGATCGTGCCACTGCACTCCAGCCTGGGCGACAGAGCAAGCCACTGTCTCAAAAACAAAACAAAACAAAACAAAAAATTGGTCCAGGTGTCCTCATTCTCCAGGAAGGATACATCTTGGTGTTTATATAATATGAAAGCCTCTACAGCACACTGATGTGGAAATCAAAGCTCTAACCTGGTTGTCTTCTTCTTCTTCTTCTTTTTTTTTTTTTATTATACTTTAAGTTCTAGGGTACATGTGCACAACGTGCAGGTTTGTTACATATGTATACATATGCCATGTTGGTGTGCTACACCCATTAACTCATCATTTACATTAGGTATATCTCCTAATGCTATCCCTCCCACCCCCACAATAGGACCTGGTGTGTGATGATCCCCTTGCTGTGTCCAAGTGTCTCACTGTTCAACTCCCACCTATGAGTGAGAACATGCAGTGTTTGGTTTTCTGTTCTTGAGATAGTTTGCTTAGAATGATAGTTTCCAGCTGCATCCATGTCCCTGCAAAGGACACGAACTCATCCTTTTTACGGCTGCATAGTATTCCATGGTGTACATGTGCCACATTGTCTTAATCCAATCTGTCACTGATGGACATTTGGGTTGATTCCAAGTCATTGCTATTGTGAATAGTGCTGCAGTAAATATACTTGTGCATAACCTGGTTGTCTTCTATCTCAGAGTGGGCATAAATAGTACTGCCCTTACTGTGCTAGACTTGTCTATAAATTGAATAGATTCAACTGGATCTTTAAGGTCATTTCCACTTTCAAATTCTGTGACTTTTGGCCTGAATCTTTGCACTGACTTTATCGTTATTTGGAGTTGGGATATGATGGTTGACTTGGTGTGTCAATTGGCTGGGTTAAGGGATACCCTGATAACTGATAAGGGAATATATCTGGGTATGTTTGTGAGGCAATTTCTGAAAGAGACTGGCATCTGAATCAGTGGATTGAGTAGAAAAGATCTGCTCTCACGTAATGTAGGCAAACGGCATCCGACTGGTTGACAGCCTAGATAGAACAGAAAGACAGAGGAAAGGCAAACCCTCTCATTCTCTCTTTTCTGAAGCTAGGGCACTCTTCTTCTTCTGACTTTGGATGTCAGAATTCCAGTTTCTTCTACCTTTAGATTCCAGAACTTGCACCTTTGGACTCCGGAATCCCTAGGATTTTCAGCCAATAGTGTAACTCTTGGACTGAGAGTTGCAGTATTGGCTTCTCTGGTTCACAGGCCTTCAGACATGAACTGAGCTATGCCACCAGCTTCCTGGGTTCTCCAGCTTGTAGACGGCATATTATGGGACTTCTGAGCGTTCATAATCATGAACCAATTCCTCTAGTATATAAAAGGGGATTTCTCTATACACATATATCCTATTGGTTCTGAATTCTCCTATTTTTTTCTGGAGAATCTTAACACATGGAGACCTTTAGAATATTGAACTTTTCCATCCAATACTTATTGAATTTTATATCATTTTATTAAAGTTCTATAGTTTAATACTTATTTGGTATTAATTTTTTTATTTGATATTTTAGTGTTTTATTGTTTGCTGAGAACAGGAAAGCCAACATGGTCCCACATTGCCAACCTCTCTCAGAATTTTCAAGAGATTTTTCTGTTGACAGTCTAAAGTTAGAATTCTAAGTTGACACAATGGCATACCTCATGGATTTGACATCTAGAATGGATCATTTTTGAGCACTCCATCCTGTATGTGACAAAATTGTTTCCAGCAATAATCATGAAAGGAAGCAAGTAATAATAATCCCCAGAAAAGAAATGCAGATAGATTAGTAATTCTCTTTATTTAAATTTCATATGTATATAATGCCACTTAAAAATTAATATTAAAAATAGGCCAAGTGCAGTGGCTTCTGCCTGTAATTCCAGCACTTTGGGAGGCCGAGGCAGGCGGATCATGAGGTCAGGAGATCAAGACCATCCTGGCTAACACAGTGAAATCCTGTTTCTACTAAAAATGCAAAAAATGGTGGCACACGCTTGTAGTCCCAGCTACTAGGGAGGCTGAGGCAGGAGAATCACTTGAACCCAGGAGGCAGAGGTTGCAGTGAGCCGAGATTGTGCCACTGCACTCCAGAGCCTGGGAGACAGAGTGAGAGTCTGTCTCAAAAAATATACATATATAATAATAATAATAGTAAGTATTACAGTATGTAAAAGGAAAAATGTTATAGATTAGCGCTTTTAATTATACTATTGTGTCTTTTGAAAAGGGGAATTTATATTTATAATGGTCTGTTTCAGTAATAATAACTTCATAATTTTTATTTTCAAATCTTAACAATCTTAACTTCTGTACATTTTTCAAGGACTTTGGAAAAATTAATCTTTACTAGTCAGATTAATTAATCCATCTTTACTCCCAGTAGATAGAATATTTTTCTTACTTTTAATTAAAATGTTTTCACATGAAGCAACAGATACATAAATATGAAAAGTCTTAAATATAAAATTGTCAGTGATTCACAAAAATTCTATTTCTTGAGAAATTCCAGAAATTATAATACTGCCCATTTCTTTTTTGTAGAACAAATTCTGTGAATTTCATTATTGATAGTGTTTTAGAATTGCTGACACATGGGAATAATAAAAAAAGACCGAGTTTTTGTTGGTCCTGCTCCTGTTTTAAAAATGTCTACAGATAACGTACCTTTGTGCATCTGAAGTCCACCACTCTTATCACTTTTCACTTGATTTTTTTTCTATAACTTTCCAATATCTATACATTTTGTTTATTCTTCTAGTCTGGCCAGGCTAGAATACTATTACATTGTAACAGTGATAATGAGCATTTCTGACTGGATCCTGACTGATACGAAATTGTCTCTAATTTTTCTATTATATATCTTTTTGACATCTGTTTTATAAACAACCCATTGTTTAGAATAAGATTCCTTATATTTCTAACTTACTCATTTTTAAAAAATCGGAATTGCATGTGGAATTTTATGACATAAATTTCTGTATATATTGGGCTGATCATTTGACTTTTATCCTTCTACTTATAAATTTCACATTAATAAGTTTTTTTAAGTTTGAAGCATCATTTAACTTTTGGAGTAAAAGCTACTTTTTAATGATGTACCATTATTTTGTATAATGCTTTTAGATATGTGCTGGTATTTTGTTTAAAAACATTTATAAATAGTATAGGTCTAGAGGTTGTTTTGTGTGTGTTACTCTTAGTTTTGATATCAGGATCACAAAATATCATAGGATGAGTTTGGAAAGTTGTTTTTCATACTCTTTAGGAATTTACATAAATTGTCATAGTCTATTCCTTGCAGGCTTAGTTATTTTTTCCCCTTTTTAAAAAAGAGTATTCATGTATTTGGGTATCTTACTTATATAAGTCTCAGAATTGTTTATGATAGTATAATAGTGAGTCTATCTTGATTTTAAAACACAGATGTGTTAT
The DNA here is from genome assembly GCF_002776525.5 of Piliocolobus tephrosceles. NCBI lineage: Eukaryota > Metazoa > Chordata > Mammalia > Primates > Cercopithecidae > Piliocolobus > Piliocolobus tephrosceles. The sequence continues at coordinate 116,929,400 of NC_045439.1, forward strand.
CACCTTCAATGTTTCTTTTGGAGATATTGTTTTAATTATTTTAAAGTTATCAGTTCCCTCCATTAGCACCGTTTTATTTGCAGTGGGGCTTAGCTCTTTTCTGTATTAAGTTTAGTTTCTCTGTTGCTGGTGGTTTTCTTCAAATGCCTGCCAATTCTTGGTTATCTCTTTTCATGGGTAAATGAGGTTCTAGGTTGAACAGTATTCGTATCTGAGACAGAGTTTCAAGATATCTCCAGACAGAAAAAATGTTGCTAATGGAATTTGAAAGCCTCCTCATCACTTCACACTTTTCAGTCTCCAACCCTGAGGACAAACAGGCCCTTAGATAGTTAGAGGGAGGATTTCAGTGGATAAAAAACAACTATTGCTTCCTGGTGCAAAAGTATTCATTCTTAAGGATGAGAGTAAGTAGTGGGGATCCATCTTATATCTGTGATGCTGAAGACCTACACCATTACAAAAATCTAAGTTGAATTCATCTTTCTTTTTCTCAGTGATTCAGAGAAAACAAGATTTCTAGATGTTCTTGTACATAAACATGGAGAAGAATTTTCCATTTAGGATGACATATCCAAACCTAGGTACCTGCCCTTGGAAAAGGAGTTATTTACAAATTCTCTGTTGTTCCAGATAGAACTGCAACTTATTTGCTACAAATCTTGGCTTAATGTCTGTGTCATGGGCTATATAGGGGAAATATATTAAAGATAAAAAAGTTAAAAAATAATTAAATCAGGGATTTCCTTTGAATTGCCTGGAGAGAAAGACTCATCATGTGGAGACATATTACAGTCAGTCCTCTGAGTCCCAATCTGTGCCTTTAAAAACATGAGTAGTTCCCTAGGGAATGTGAGATTCATCTTTTTTAAGGTGAATGTCGGCACTAGATGAGACCTCTGTGGAGGCTGCGGAATTTCCCTAGAGTTGCTGTAAAGCCACTGTTTAACATTTCAGATGGCTGTGAACCTGACTTTTACCAGAACATCCACAAAGACATCTGTGCTGCTACATTGGCCAGTTTTTACATTTTTGTGGATGCTAAGGTACCAATATTGATTATTCCACCAATGCCAGCCTGTGTCGTTAGTGTCTTTGAAATCTTTCATTCAAGTAGGTATTTTAGATTTTTGTCCTAAAACTTGGACAATCTGGCACATATCTCTCAAATACTGGCCTAAAACTCTTGGATCTCTCTTGGGTTATTCACTGACTTCTAAAAGATGATGAGTTCTTTTCTAGTAAGTTCCTAGGTCTTTTCTGCAAATAAACCATTGGCAGATCTACAGAGTTTCCAGATATGAAGTTTTCTTAGTTCTAGAGTACACGACAGTTTAGTTTGCCTAGCTTGGAACCAGACAAAAGGATGACTAAATAGTAGTGAATAAATAACGTTCTGTTTTTAAAAGACGGGGCTGGAGTAATGAATACAGATGTTCATGATACTTGTCTTTTATAACTTATATAAAAATAACATATTCATTCATACATACATATATAATATTTCAAAAATAAAAACAAAATAGGCTAAATGAACCAAATTTATATATCATTCTAGGACCTCTTCTTACCCCTAAGAATTAATTTTTGAAATTACATGTGTTCAGACTATGACTCTGCAGATAAGTTTATCTAAGTGATGGTTAGTTTACATGGTACACCTTGAGAAGTCTATTAAATTTCACCTATTCTTTAGATTTCCCACTCTGGTTTACATGAGAATTCAGAATTATTCTACCTTAAACTCACCTCTCACATGGGCATTGCCACCAAGAGAGGGAACTGAGGCTGAAGCTGACCCCTTCCGTTTAACAAACGGTTAATGTATATTAAAACTACTTTTGTTAACTATCGTTTTGAAAGAGGCCCATTTAGGAAAAGTCTGAGCCTAGAGGGGCATAGGAGGAGCAACATAAGCCTGTAGGTTTCAGGGGAGAAAGGCACAGCAGACAAAAGTATCTAGTCCTAGTTGGCTGGGAGGGAGGCAGGAGTAAGAGTACCTGGGAAGGAATCCTGTGAATTCTATTTCTGAAAAGTTTCTTGGCCAGGCACAGTGGCTTACACCTGTAATCTCATCACTTTGGGAGGCCGAGGCGGGTGGATCACCTGAGGTCAGGAGTCTGAGACCAGCCTGGCCAACATGGTGAAATAACCCCGTCTCTACTAAAACTACAAAATTAGCCAGGCGTAGTGGTGTACGCCTGTAATCCTAGCTACTCGGGAGGCTGACGCAGGAGAATAGCTTGAACCCTGGAGGCGGACTTTGCAGTGAGCTGAGATTGCGCCACTGTACTCCAGCCTGGATGACAAGAGCGAGACTCCATGTCTAATGATAATAATAATAATAATAATAATAATAATAATAATAATAATAATAATAAATAAAGGTTTCTCACATCCCTGTTTCGCACATCCATGTCATCAATGCATCATTGCTTTGGTTACTCTTTCATCATCTCTCTGTCTAGATTATCACTATTATTTCCTTATTATTCCCCCTGACTAAAGTCTCCACTCCACTCTCATCCATCCTCCGTGTTATCTTTCTTAATCACAGGTTGGAGCAGCCATGTTTCTTCTTAAAAACCTTCCATGGCTACCCATTATTACAGAATACTACAGAATAAAGTTCAAAGTTATTGGAGTGACCTCATTCTGTCTTTTTTACTTTATTTTATTTTATTTTCAGTATGTGCTCGTGTTTGGAAGCTTATGCTCTGGAATCACTGGCTTCAGATCTTGACTCTACCACTTGACGTGGGGTGAGACACCACATCCTTCTCTCTCAGTTTCCTCTTCTAAAATAATGACAAATAATCCTATTTTTCATGGGTTAGTAATAAAGATTAGTTTAAATAATACTTGTAAAGTACTTAGAAGAAGTGGTACATGCTAAGGACTCATAAGTGTTAGCACTTATTATTAATTATTATTAATAACATGTTTTGCCAATCTCCTAGGCACTGTCTATTCTACCAGTGCCATGATTTTGCTTATTCTATTCTGGGAGTTGAAAATTTAAGTATTTTGTAGGTGTCTGGTAAAGCACAAAAAGGAATCATGTGAATTGAGAGCATATGTCCTTTTCCCACAAAGGCATGCAAATTAAGGTTTTTTTTAATTTTTTTTTTTTTTTTTACTGCTGTACTGACAAAGGAATCATCTCTGTGGTTCATCCTTTACATTTGTGGCAAATTATGACCCATCACCTAAGGTCAACAGTAAATAGTGTCTCTTCCATTGACTTCTTTGACTTCTTCCCTCCTCTGTACTCACAGAGTATTCATTCTCCCATTCTATTGCTTATTATTCATTCTACCATAACGCCTATCTTCATTATTGTATTGAATATGTTCATTTTCCCATTGTCATGCTTATTGTATTATCACTTAGTTATTTACATAATTGTCTGTCCATTTGGATTTTTGAGGTCCTTGAAAGCGAGCAAAATCGTTTTCCATTTGTGTATTTTCAATATCTAGCCGGTAATTATTACATTTTTTGAATAAATAGTTATAGATAATATCTAGGAGATTTGCAACATAGAAAACTAATAATAAGTAGGGATAAGAAGGTTAAAAAATAAAACTGATGGGACCATGAAGGTAGACTTAAACTACTTTACATGTTTGTATTGGCTTTGGTTAGAATCTCTCTCATGAATTGTTACCCTTTACTGTTTGGAGGCAAATATCATCAAGGACACGTCCTCTTTTAAGCCTCTGCCAATTCAACAAGGCAAGAAATTGATAGAGTAATCAGCTCTTACTTCCTAATGGAGGTTGGCTGGTTCTTACATAAAAATTATTGAGTTATCCATCATTGACAGAAAACACTCAGTAAAGGATTATTTTTGAGATGTGTTAAAGGTGGCGATTTTCTTCTGTTTCATCAAGATAGTTTTTCTAAAACAAAATTGCTGAAACTGAAATGCCGATAATTTACCAAGTTAAAGTGTTTCTTTTTTTATATACAACAAACACACAAGCAGACAAACAAGTAAACAGCTCCCTCCTCCCCACAAACACAGAAAATAAACAAAAAACAAAACCAGACAAACCAAAGCCAAAACTATCAATGGGAAGGGTCATAGCAAGTGTCTTGGATTTGTGGCTACCTCTGTTGGACCATCCAGACCCCATTTTTAGTTTAGGAGTTCTTGGAAGCAGTGCTCAACTTCCACTGTCCAATCCCCTCAAGACTCAAAAGCAGCTTCCGGGGGGTTCTCACTTCTTTATGAGGTAGTGTGCTCTTGGCAACTGGATCTGAGCACCATTTCCCAAAGTAATTTTCTTCCCTTTCTTCTGGTTAATTATATCACGTGTATTGATTTTCTATCTTTTGAACCTATTTAAACATTTTATCTCACATTTTAGTGAATTTTCCGATTTTTTATTTTTATTGGGGGAGGTTCTCAACAAATAAAATATTATTTAAGACCATAAATAATTGTGCATTAACAGATGAGTGCATAAAGAAAATGTGTTTTATTTACACAATGAAATATTAGCTTGGTGCAAAAGTTATTGCAGTTTTTGCCATTTGGTGCAAAAGTATTTGAGGTTTTTGCCATTGAGAGTAATGACAAAAACTGCAATTACTTTTGCACCAAACTAATACTTTTCAGTCACAAAAAAGGATGAAATCTTGTCATTTGCAGCTACATGGATGAGCGTGGAGGACATTACGTTCAATGAAATAAGTCAATCATATATAGACAAATAGTGCATGATCTCACCTACATGTAGTATCTAAAAAGTTGACTTCATAGAAGTAGGAAACAGAATAGTGGTTACTAGTAGCTGGAAGGGGTAGTGGGGAGAGTGGGATGAGTGAGTGGTCAATGGATACTAAGTTACAGCTAGATAGGAGAAATAAATTCTAGTGTTCCCTTGCACAGTAGATTGACTATAGTTGATAGTAATATGTTACATGTTTCAAAATAGCTAGGAGAGAGGATTGTAGATATTCTCCCCACAAATAAACGATAATTGTCTGTGATAGATATGTTAATTACCCTAATCTGATTGTTACACATTGCATGTATATATCAAAACATCACATTGTACTCCATAAATATACACAATTATTATGTATCAATTAAAATAAATTTAAAAATTTAAAAAGCATTAATAAAGACAAGTATTGTAAAGGTCTTTCTTCTTTTCCTTCTTAAATAATTTTTAGCAATGTATTTACACATATTGATATGATTTCATTTAAAAATATCTTAGAATTCATGTGTCATCAAATTCAACATGAAAAAATAACGCCAACAACTTTGCAGATTCTCCCTGGCCCAAATTCTTAAGCACTCCAAATCTGATGATATGAATATAGTTTTGATGAAATAAATCAATTGATAACATGATGCACTAGATTAAGAAAAGAAAGGAAGAGATTTTTAAAATCCCTCTTTTTTTTTTTTTTTGGTGTTTCTAATAAAGCTCATTTTATTTTTTCATCTGCCTGAGACATCCAGCTCTTCCTAGAAACTTTGCTGTCATTATAGTACCTGCAGAGTGATACCACTAACAGACCTGGCTGTTTGTTTCTGAGTAAGAACAGCTGTGCAACAGACTGTCTGAACAGTCCCCATTTCAGGATGCAGCACAGATCTCTGACACTGAGGCAGCACCACACCAGCTGGCTCTGCGCTCGGTGCATTGCTATTCCTGGATGATTTACCTGTTCTCAGTCCTGTCACCTTACTGTTTCTGCCATCTAATTAAGAACCCATGTTATTGAATTCACTCTGCTGCAAATTAGCAATCCTATCTGTGTTCTTTCTGAGCCTAAACTGACCATTTTTACTTTTATGATACATGATTTATTTTTAAATTCATACAAGATGCTTGATTATTTATTTGTGGTATATTTTAGCTCTCTTGTGAAGTCTCGATCAGAGTAATCCTCTCCTAATGTATTCATATAGCGTGAAGATCTAAATTTCCTAATCAAAATCATGTCAGCAAAAGTAGAGCTGCTCTTATGATAACATTTTAGTCTAGAAAATGATTTTCCTTTAAAAGGGATTCAATGGACATGATGACATAAAAAGAAGTGGCAAAATTACACACAATCAGTTCACATAATCAAAACAGCAATGTTTTGTATTCAGCAAGGATTTCTTTTTACTATAATAAATGGAACAAAATAGTCCTTTTGGAATTCTGCAACCGTGTTATGGCTACAAATGAAATACTACTAGCTTCCTATAGGATTAAGAACAAGCATTTTAAAAACTTTAGCGGAAAGGGTCCCATTGAGATATAGTACCTAAATATACATTTGGATAACATTTCATCACTAACACTGGAGCTCTACCTTCACTTCAACTTCGTTAGGAACTCACTATTAAACCAAGATTAGTTTACTTTTAAAACAGGGCAATTCATGCAAATAGTTCAAATGGTTGCATTTTAATCCTAGTTTTCTGGAAAAGAACTATTATGTTATTCTAGTATGTGCTGTGGAAGTGTACACGATCTAGGGAGCATTTCTGGATTCATCAGGAAGAGCTGGTACTGTCTTGAGGAATGCTTTAATAGCCTTTGTGCATATTCTATCAGTATAGTATTCTGAAAGTGTATATTATAAGATGCATTTAGTTTCTCAGAAAGATTGAGGTTCTGTGCAAACAAATATCATGTATTGTACATCTTTATAATCCTTGAATCTACAGTCTGGAAGCCTGACATATGGTAGGTGTTCCAAAAATGATTGTTGACTAACTTCATGGAAGCTGAAGGGACATTAACTAGAATTTATATGAATTAAGATACTAAGTTAATTGGCTTCATATACTATAAAATTATAGTCACATCTAAATCCCCCAAAAAGTAGTCAAGTCATTTACATGAATAGATGTCCATATTTATAATCCTGCTTTTTAAAATTCAAGGATCTGTGAAAATTGATCATATGAGTTGGAGACTCAAGTCTTATCATACTCAAATAAAAAAGAGTTGAGAAGCCAGCGGGGGAAAGCATTCACGGCACTTAACATTGCTCCAAGAGTGTAATTTTCTGCAAGCCTGGTTGCTAGAACTGCATGCTGTAACCTGAAACAGTTTTACCTAATGGCTTCTGAAACAACCTGCTACAACTTTAAGAGTGGTTTTACCCAACATCGTCACTCACCAAACAGAGCTCTCCTTTCTATAAAACTTCCAAGCTCCTGTTTGTTCTTTGGACATACCGAAGACCACCTGTTCTGTGTATATGCCCTGAATTATGATTCATCTATCCCAAGTAAAATTGTAAATTTAGAGATTTCTCTCTACATATTTTATTTGACATTGATAGATCTCTTGATTTATAATCACAGATTTATATATGAATTTGATTTGGTCAGACGACCACTTCCTACTGAATGATCGAATTATCCTTTGGTCTTTTAACAGTTTTGATTTTAAAGAATTTATTTACATAGTTCATTTCTTCATTTTTTACCATGAGCTACAACAAACTGTGTGTGAATTCTGGAACCATTACTTTACGTACTGCAGTAGCTATATTTGAGAAGTAGAGATGGAATGACAGAGGAGCTGGAGAATTGGAAAAGTATTGAACGTATCTCTCAGTGGTCAGGCTGCCTTTATTGTGCAAGGAGTTACTTCAATCCAGGACAGATACATACTGCCACAGCTGGCTACAAAAGCTTTTTCTATGAGCCCGGAAATCATCAAGAAATTTTAAAAGAGATAGAAGAAAACACCATTGGAAAAGGACTTTTTTCTCCAGAGGACAGTCGGCCTCACTTTCCTTCTCTCAGAAATGATTTCTTTCTTTCTCAAATCACAATGGTGTGAAGAAAAGAAGACTTTCTGCTTTGTAAAGGCAAACTATATAGACACATAAAGATTCATAGGTTAGAACAGAGTAGCCTGCTAATGGGAAGTTTTCAGAGACTACTTTTGAATTGATTACAATTAGCATCATAACTGGTTGAAGTTAAATTGGTAAGTTTATAGCATCCAGGGATCTAGGCAAGGTGGTCAGCAAGACAAAAACATAAATGAACAATAAAGTTATTGTTGACCAGGAAGATCATTGGTTTTGTAGTCATTTGGAGACCACAATGGAGAGCCCAAAATGCTAAGGAAACGGCTTAAAATACGGCCGAAGAGAAAAGAAACATTAAGAACATTGAGAATCTACGCTGACAACAGCAGGAGATGGATATAAAAGAGAAAGCAGAATGTCAGGAAATGCACAAGGTGAAGAGGATAAAGAAAAACACACTAGTAAGAAAGTGTTCATATTGTAATGAAAGATCTCTCCGAGTGCATAGAGGGAATCTGAGGTCCTTTACTGCTAACAGGAAATGTCAGCATAGGGCACAAGAACTGGACCACATGATTTGGGAATAAAAAGAAAGAAGGTAGGACTGGCACAGTGGCTCATACCTGTAATCTCAACGCTTTAGGAGACGGAGGTAGGTGGATCACCTGAGGTCAGGAGTTTGAGACCAGCCTGGCCAACATGGTGAAACTCTCATCTCTACTAAAAATACAAATATTAGCTGGGTGTGGTGGTGCATACCAGCTACTCCAGTGGCTGATGCAGGAAAATTGCTTGAACCCGGGAGGTGGAGGTGGCCGTGAGCTGAGATTGTGCCACTGCATTATAGCCTGAGCAACTGAGTGAGACTCAGAAAGAAAGAAGGAAGGAAGGAAGGAAGGAAGGAAGGAAGGAAGGAAGGAAGGAAGGAAGGAAAGAAAGAAATGGAAAGAAAGAGAGAGAGAGAAAGAAAGAGAGAAAGAAAGAAAGGAAGAGAGAAGGAGAGGAAGGAAGGAGGGAAGGAAGGGTGTGCCAGCTCATTGGTCTAGGGGTATGATTCTTGCCTTGGGTGTAAAAATAAAGGGGGACAAAAAATGAGGACAAAGACTATGATCTTGCACATAATTTTCTTACAAAGTTGTGTAATTCTCTGGGGGGACAACATGTGTTTTTTTTCTTTTTTTTTGGTTTATTATAGTAGAAACTTGTGGCTTGTCTTTATGCTTTTTTCTTAATATTTTTGAGTTCAAAAGAGCTTCTAATTCATATTTTTTGTGACCCTCATTTAATGTAAAAATTATACTTAATTATATTTTGTATCTCTTTGCTTAAATATTCTCAATTATTATAGATTAAGGTAGACAATTTGAAAATAAAAATAAAAACACGTGTCTAAGTTAATTATATACATATTATATTATATACATTAATACATTAATTATATACATTAATTATATACATATAACAATTTCTTTAAGCACAAATGTAATTCATTACACATTTATATTTTATATAAAATTTATAATTAAGTATGAATATAAATATGTACATGTATTTACTTAACTGTTAATTTAGACATTTTATAACTAATTATAAAGAGTTATAAAATATATTTATGTACTAAAAGTTTTATTTAGTTTCTGAAATGATCAGAGTTTTTTCTCCTCTAAATCCTAAAGAACTCCTTCAAATGTTATAAACCATGCACAACTGAACTTATGGGGAATGCAACCAACGTTTGGCATCATTTTGGAATTTATCCAAAATAAAGGCCAAATTATTACAGTTTACGTTATCTATCAGGTAAAAGGATGCACAATGCTAGGTGAGCCTCACTGGAACTAGAAGCATCATAGTCCACACATTTGAATGTTATTCTAACCTACATATTGATGTCATAAAATGCTGCTATTTGGGGCTCAGTAATAGGCTCTGCATCAATTCTAAATTTTGGAGGCTTGCCACTTTGTCTATATGTTCTGGTAAACCCCATGATATTAGATATATCAGTGGCGGAAGCACGGCATATAGGTTTTATATGCCCCAAAGGACAAATCGCAACACAGATGGCAAGGGTTTTAAAGCAAGGGAATCCCTTTTGCAGTGAACAGTTATACACCTTGTGAAAAACAGCTACTCATTTGCTTCTGGTCCTTAGCAGAGAAGATGCCCTACCTGGTTGGTGGATTGAACCAGCTAGGACTGGCCATCTAAGAAGGCCTGACCTGTCAGCATTGTCTATTCCAGAGGACATTGCCTTGCACTTGACTCTTTCACCACTAGTCTGATACAAAGACAAATCTTGAAAAAATAATTTTGAATATGCTAAGTTGAACCATATGAAAATTGTGGGGATTTTTGCAGATAAAAATAATATCACTAATTTCATATACTTCAAACTAGCAGAGAAAGATTAACTGACTTTTATTCAGTGCCTAGCATATGCCTAAGATATGATGCCTTCCTCTTTCCCTCCTTCCTTCCCTATTCCCCACTTCCTCCCTCCCTCCATGTCTCCCTCTTTCCCTTTCTTTCTCCCTTCCTTCTTCACAATGTATTTTTCATCTGTTGTATCGTTTGAAACTTTTATTCCTTTTGAGCTACTAAACACATTTATATTTTTGCAGCATATACTGTCTTGTGTTTTGCAATTATGATTCATAGTTATGATTTTAAAATTGCATGAAAATCATAACCATCTCAGTTTTAAATGGCCATCTTACACATCAATACAAAACCTTCTTTTAAGAAGTCACCCAAATATATGAGGCACACATCAATAAATATACTATTAGAAACCTGAAGGCAATAAAAGCAAATGCTAAGGAATTAGTAAATAAAGTTTCCCTGGGTTAAGTACAATTCTAGCCAACAGCAGACATTAATGGTTTAGTTGAAAGCCTGCCTGACTTTTGGTTCGTTCTTTCTTTTTATTATTAAGGTGTCCTAAAGACAAAATAACAACTTTCATACCTAGAATTTCCACCAACTAAAATTTTGCACTGCTAAAAATACACAGAATTGCGGGGGAACTGCCCTTGTCATCTGTTAAGTTATACAAGCACGTATGCTGCTGAGAGTTAAGAAACATCTCTCTTCAAAAGAGAAGGACAAGCTCCAGTACAGGGAAAACCAAACCGTACTATTTTTTTTTTTCCTTCACAAATAGTACAATAAGATTAGCCCAATGATTTTTTATTTAACATAGTCGAACACATTACTAATATTAAGAGGCTATCTTACTCTACTTTATTTGCTATAATAATTGCAGAAATAACTGCAACTAATAAAATATTCTAAAATATCCATTAAGGCATTTATCATAGATGCAGCCTTTTCATTTCTTATTTTTCAAATAAGACCTTAACAGGAAGAATTATATAAGTATGAAGAAAAGGACATTAAAAAGAAGCTAGTCCAAGTTCTTTTATTTTTCAGATGAGAAAACTGTGGTCCAGAGAAGGGGACTTGATGATGCAAGTGATGGAACCGGGATGAGAACTCGCATCTGCTGATTCCCTTGTGCTTTATTTCATCACACACATGAAACAAGAAGAGAAATGTTTAGCATTCAGTAGTGAGGACCACTTTGAGATTAGTTTGTCAATTGCCATATAAGTATGCTTTTGCTCGGTATATCTGTGTAAAGCAATAGGTACTCCATGTACTAAAAGTACATGATAATTATGACTTGAGGATAATACAAAGACTGACTGGTTTGTGATTAAACATTTCACATAGTAGGAGGTGCTTGGATATTATTATCTTTAAAACAAATATAAAATTGATTTAAAACTAAAGCATGAATATTTTAACAAATATATTGAATATCAGAGAGGAAGGAGGAAGGATTTTAGAACAATGAACTTGGAAAATATGATTATTTTTGACACGTTTTCACATTCCTACAACTACAAGTCACTTGATAAAAATGACCTAAAAAGTTTTTCTTTTTTTTTTTTTTCTGTGCCAACTTCTCGGCTTCCAACCATGTCATTTTAACTAACAGAATTGCAGCCTATTTGTACTTTTTTCCTTCTGCATCAGTTTCGATTCCTTTTTATATACTTGCTTTTATCTAGGTGTCACATTCTCTCTAAATGATAGATTGTAATCTTAGCCATAGGAAAAAAAAGGAAACTTAGAAAATGGATGGATTTGATTTTAAGAGATGTAGGCTAGGCACGTGGCAGCTACAGAGAAATGAGCCTCTAGTGAATGCTAGCATTATATGTGTTTATATTAACCCTTGGTTACGTGCATATAAAAATATTTTGTAAGAAATTTCTTCATGTATTTTGTAAAATTATTTTAAAAGTCCTTCCTCCTCAAGTCTCTGAGGATAATCCAAAACATCTGGCAGTTTTAAGGTCAGGAATATGAATTTTATTCTCAAATACATTTCATGTCTCACTTTAATTATGTGTAAAATGGTCATGTATTCATTTATATATATAATATAGATATAATTTACTAATGTCATATAAAGGAAATATTTAGCAATGTGAATGAGAAATGAATAAAACTTTCATAGAACCTATAGTCTAACAGAGGAGCCACAGAAGTAAAGAGACAATTATAACATAACGTGACAGACCTTAACCATAGGGGAGTAGAAATAGTGCTGGAGGGAATAAAGTTGCGGCTTCTCTAAAGCAGGGACTATGCTGAAAACATGTTTTGGTTTTGTTAAAAAGAGCATATCTGCTCATTGAGTTGAAGTTCTGTGCATAGACAGATGATTCAAGAATCCTCATTCAATAAATCAGGAAGGCATCATGCTTTCCAGTTCTTATTGACAGTGTGTAAAATAGATTTCAAAAACAGCTGAATCTAGAGGGGGAATGCAGGGCAAATCAAATTATTTAAATGGTTTCTCCACCCCAGTGAAGTTTAAAGAACCATATTTAGAAGAAGAATCTAATTTCACATGCAACTGATTAAGTTTTACATGAGTTTGAAAGGGAAATGGTTTGGGGCATGAGAGAAGTCGGGGAAAATGTCAAATTCTGCTGAACCAGATTTCCCAGTGTGGTTTTATTTTCAGTTTTGTAATGGAATTTCAGAGTCTTACACTCACATTTTAGGTATAACTGTTAACACAGAAACCTATTTAATAGTTACACAAAATATTCTTAATAGTATTAACAATGCAGTTTCTTCATTATTTGAGCAGATGATTGAGAGGTGATTGTTTTGCAATGAGAATCTTCCATAGAATACAATCAGTACCAGTTACTGAGACCTGAGTCAGGCATTGTTCTACATGCCTTATATGTATTCATTCATTTAGCTTCGTAACATCCATAGTAAGTACAGGAAAATATTATCTCTATTTTATGGATACAAAAAGTGAGGTCAGAGAAAGTGCTTTCCCAATGTCACACACCTAGTAAGTGGTGAAAATTTGACAATCTCTTTAAGGAGTCACTTGGCTATCTCAAATTCAGGAATTTTAATTTTGCATTCAAGCTTCCACAGCTCTATTTTTAACAATAGGCCTAGATGTTCAGAGAATAATTTAAAATGTTTATGTTTTCTGGATACCCTTTATATTAGAAAAATTTGGATTTAATTCTCTGAATTCATATAACCCCACTTTAAAATTTGATTTTATTTAACTAACAGCAATAGCAAGGAGACATGTACTATCAGACATATAATGAAGATAATCATTAGAAGGAAAATTGACATAAAACATTTTAAAATAACTCATATTTATTTAGTCTATTACAGTTTACAAAGCACAAATATCTGTCTGTGGTAATTTTATACTTTTTCCTTCTACCATATTTTAATTTGTACCAACATCTTGCTTTATGTATCCTTTTACTTTCTCTCCATTTCTTTCCACCAGTTACTCTTTTTTCTATTTTTATTTCTTAGAGTCTTTTGGTGAAAATTTAGCTCAAAAGTTCTAAATGAGTAGGGTCTTTTTTTTCCATATGCTTAGCTTGGGGTCTAGTCTTCATTCTGAATCACCATTATTGATCCACACAGGGTTTAAGTTTCTGTCTGAACCTGGGATGGAGACAGGTAGGAAGGCAGAATGAAGTTCTATACACACAGAAGCTTACTGCCTTGGTTGCTACAGACTAACACTCTACCTGTATTCTTTGTCCCATGTCTCTAGCTTCTAGGGATAGTGTTCTGAAGGTGTTCTGAAGGGCCCTCAAAGTAATTTTGTTTTAAATCCTGATCTTTCTCAATGTACCACACAACATTCTGATGTCACTTCTGTTTCCTCATCATCTGGCCGGCAGAGTTGTGACAAATATGTATTTGACAATCAAGTGAGACAAGCCCATAAGAGAACTCATTAAGATTTTATCCTGATAATCAGACCTAGAATCTTATTTAAGGGAAAATCAAAAATGATAACAGCACACATATCACATAGGAATCTTAGATCAAAATCATCCAAAATGCCTTCAAACAAGCCACTTATATCCCCAACTTTTTTTCATTTTGTAGATCTTGGTGGAGTACACATATGGACTATGGTAGAAAAAATAACAGCTAGCATTTGATAAATTAGTCTGAGTGATTATGATTTACAATAATCCATTGTATAGCTCAAAATAACTAGAAGAGAAAAATTTGAATGTTTCTAGTATAAACACAATTATTTAAGATGATGGATATCCCAATTATACAAATTTGATCTTTACAAATTATATGCATGCATTAAGTTATCACATGTACCCTGAAAATATGTAAATCTATTATGGATCAATAAAAAAGAAACAGTTGTGATTTGATTAGGAGGATTAATCTCTTGGGGATTGGAGCATGGGAGGAAGGAGAAGACGGAGTATTTCTACCCCTCCTCTGAATCAGGTTTGCTGCAGTTCCCACAATAATTGTGTTCCTCCCTAGCTTTCCCTTTCTCTGCCCTATGGTAATACTGTTTCTTCCTTTCAGCCCTGCAGCCCAAAGAGGCTAATGGCTTCCTATTCTTGTCAACACCTATGTGTCTCAGATCCTCAGCTGGTTCCATTAATCCTGTCCATACTTATGCAAAACGTATCTTCATTAAATTCTCAGAATTTCAGCTGAATGTGTCATCTGTTTCCTTCTGGCATCCTCACTGGTGTACACCTATTTTAAAAATCCTGAATTTCCCTAGTACGTATCCTAGAGCTAGAGCCCCAGTGAGAACATAATCTGAGTACCTGACTGGAGCCAGGCAACATCTGAAGCAAGTATTGCCTAAGCACATTACAATGATGGACAGCTTCACAGCCTAGGATGTAGGACATGTCTTCATTGTATTCAGTTCATTCTGTATTGTTGTTATTTACGTGATGCCCCTCTTAGGACCAGATACAGTACCAATTATTTTTTGTTTATTTTTATTTTGTAAGTGGCAGAAAACACTGACTAAATCTTAAAGAAGATGAATTATCTTCTGTAATATAAATCCAAAAGTAGGAAAGACTTTAGTAAAAATTTTATTAGGGCAAAAATTCTGTTATTTTTGTATCTTCCCTCTTCAGCTCTCATGCTTACTTCATTCTCAGGGTGGCTTCCCTCAGGGTTCCAACATAGTTGCCAAGATCAAACAGGACTACAAGCTTCTTGATTAACACTGGGCAAAAGCCCTTGGCCCCTTACAACAATTATACTTATGCCCTTGGCTTTACGGTATGTGACTAACAACAACAATTTTTAAAAATTAGGTAGGAAACAAAGATCTCATGTGATTTGGTATAAAATATATAAATTCTGGATACTTGAATATAGGAGGGATATTTTTATTTTTCCTTAAATATTAGATGATAGGAAAATACATTCAGAAACTTAGCTATATTTTTGGTGACAAAATGACTTTTAATATTGTTTCATAACAACTCTTCCAACTTGTGCCAGCCTACACTTAGCCTTTTTACTTACATTAGCCTTGAGAAAAAAGCCATCTTGCTCACAGCATCACTGTTAAATATGTATATAATATATAAAATATAAATAAAACATGCTTTCATGAGAATAGCAGTGTGCCTAGCTTTTAATTATTTAAAAAAACAGCTATGAAATTAATGCTGCAGGTCGAGTACTGCTAGAGAGTATAGGAAGATGACAATAGACTGATATGTTCTGTG
This sequence comes from Piliocolobus tephrosceles, assembly GCF_002776525.5. Lineage (NCBI taxonomy): Eukaryota > Metazoa > Chordata > Mammalia > Primates > Cercopithecidae > Piliocolobus > Piliocolobus tephrosceles. The sequence goes on from NC_045439.1 coordinate 116,945,287, forward strand.
AGAAAATGCCTCCACATCTTTAGCTGAGCAGTTTCCCATCCACCACCCACTTCTGCTGAAGATAAGTGTTAGATTCTATTCCAAAGGGCCATTTCAATTTGTTTCCCAAAGTATGATTCAAGTAACAGTAATTTTAAGACATGATGGTAAGGTTACACGGTTCAATACATTTGGGAAATTATGAGGTTAAATGCTGGGTTTAAAATGTGTTCATACTTGGATTTCTGAGGACTTTTAATATGAAAATGTGCATTGCAAATGGTTAGATGGTATGCTACACTGTATTTCTCAAATATACATTTCATTTTTGAGAGTTCTGTTCGAAGGAGTGCACTTAGAAAAATGATAGGTTAGGTTACTGACATCTGAGTCTGGTTATCTTGTATTTATATTTAGAATTCACAAATGTCTGTATTGTTTGAAAAATTATTTATTCATTCAGCATAAATTTAAGACTGCCTACTGTCTCCCCCTGTTCGATACGGTGAAAGGGAATAAGCAGGAGTTCCATAGACTTTGGTATAATCATCTGTATTAAAACCACTACCATATATGGATATATTGACAGTGTCCCATTATACTTTGAGCACTATGCTAAAAGTCCCTGAGTGTAAGGACCTTATTTATGATTAGAAAGACCAGACCACCAGAAAAGGTAATAAAATCTACCAGGTCATGTTAGATGACAAATATCATATAGCAGGTGTTCAAGTTAGGGAGTCATCACCAAGGAGTGAAAAGGTGAGAAATGTCTTTTTGAAGAGTATGGGAGTGAAACTGGACTTTGAAGGAAGGATCAGGCTTTTAAAATGTCCAGGTGAGAGGGGCAATTTGAGATTCTATGAGAATAGTTTCTCTGATAAACAGGATGATTCTTCTGAATTAGATTGTCTTTCTCTATCAGACTAATAACCTCATTCTTCATCAATGCAGATAAAGATGTAAAGATCTGTAAAAAGATGTAAAGACAGGGTCTGTTGGAGGAGACACAGATATCACCTACTATTTAAAAAGTTCATTATATCAGGAATGGTTTTAAAACATTTATATGACTTTGGAAATAAAAAAAGGTATAGTGTTTTGAGGCATTTTGGGGCCATGCCAAATCTAAATGACTATTGGAAATCTAATAAGAACTGACGTACTTGCCACAGAAAGCACCTCTTATTGTCACCTAATTTCAGGGTTATTGAATTGGGATAGTGGAAAATAATGAACACCCAAAATTGTAGGTTCTGTAATTTCCCTGCCTTTTGCAATTTTTCTTGTTTTCTTCTACAGCTAAGTTTTCATTTTAAAGAAATACATTTCCTTCCTTTCTAGTAGCAAAGATAAAAACCTTTAAAATCTCTCAAATTGAGACTTTATTTCTCAGCTATCCAAGTTTCCACTACAGAAAAAAAAAACTATAAAGTGAACTATAATTATTTCTTTTCTACTTTCAAAAGTCATACAGAATGTTGAGTCCTTTAAATCCTACTTTCTGATTCTGAGAAGTTGATTGTTTCATAAGCATTCAGCTGGAGTTGAGGCACCTAAAATTACCAAACCACTTCTAGCCTGTTTTATTCTAATTGGCCATTTTGATTATTCATTAATACAAGTTGTTGACTCTAATCACTGAAGTCATGTTTCAGTGGTTCACTTACTTCATTCTGGCAAGTGACAAGCCTGACAACATATGAATGTGGAAGTAAATTATCACCCAAAATGTAAGTCATTAATCAGAAACCATAAAACTCTGTGATTTCACAAATATGATTAAACAAATATTTATGGAACCATTAGATTCTAAGGTACTCTCGAAGTCATACTGAGGGTCCTGAAGATGGATGAGCAAATCATAGACCACTTCTATCAAAGGTTTTAATGCTATACTGGGGAGGCCAAATAACCAAGCAGTGATGAATCAGTGCAAATATGTTAAACAACCTTAAGGAATAAAGTAAGAAATAAAAGTAGGGAAGGAGAACAACTGGGATTATTGATCAGGAAATAATCCATGTGATAAAAAGAAATTCAATTTATGCCATAAAACGAAAGTGAAATTTTCTGTAAGAAAAAGTAGTATCTGGGAGAAAGGTCCAAGTGATGAGTCTGTCAAGAACAACAACAGAGGGATAGGAAAGTAACAGGCTTCAGAAGTTTGTGAGTAATTTCAACTCGATTGCCTCATGGGTTGCAAGTGGGGAAGTAGCTGGAGCTAAGGCTCCAGGGTAGGTTGGAATACTGTGAAGTGTCCTAGGAAAGACAGGGTCGGGATTTTGTCTTGATTTGATTGATAGTGGGAAGAGGTTTACTTAAGGAAACATTATCATTTTAGTCGTGTGTAGATAAAACTGCACTTAGATAAGTTAGGTTACCAGGGTGCAGGATACTACTTTAACCTATGGACATACCCTGGGCCATGTGGTAGAAGGAGATTTCTTATGCAAAGTAAAATAACTCAGGTCAAAGGTAAGAAGGCATTTGACTCTAACAAAATTTTAACTGACCCTTGATTCATTTTTTCTTATTTCAGGTATAAAACATTGAGTTTCCTTTAATGTACAGTTTAATGTATGTATGTATGTATATATAAATTACTGTTCCAATGATAGTTATTAAAGACAACAGTAATTTGTTATTGGTTACAATAATGCTTAAAAGTGTTTCCATATTAGTGACTTAAAGGAAAACAAGTATTTGGCCACTAAACTATAATTGGCTCTCTACCTCGTGCATTGCCTGGAATTCGGCATTATTCATCATTTATTCTTCCTTTTCCTCCAGTATTATTGTGTATGGGGATTCAAAGGCATTTTTTTCCCCTTATTAAGTGCTCAAGCACAGTTTGTTTTCCCATATGAAACCAGATTTTACAAAATCTTCCCCATATTCCCCCACACCTTCCATCAATTCAATCTCTCTCTCCCTCCCTCTCCTACTTATTCTTTCTCATACGCAGAAAGAAAAGATAACATATAAAATATATTCATCAATTTTACTTCCTAATCAATTAATTACTTTCATTCTGCTTTACTATTTTTGGAGCATAATTCATTGCTTTTGTGTTAAATTTCATGATTAATTTAAGAGCAATTTCTTTACAAGCGGCACATTTTATTTGATTCCTTGAAAATATTTCTAATAATGTATTCATAAATCTAACAGTTACATAGTGGGCTATATTTTTCTTTTAACATTTTAAAAATATAAGACTTTATAGGAATAGCATTGGATTTGTAAATTACTTTGGGTGGTATGACTGTTTTTATAATATTGAGTCTTTCAATCCATGAGCATGGAGTGTTTTTTCATTAGTTTCTGTCGTCTCTGATTTCTTTCAGTAGTGCTTTGTAGTTCTTCTTGTAGAGATTTTTCACATCTGTATTAGTCCATTCTCACACTGCTATAAAGAATACTACCTGAGACTAGGTAATTATTAAGGAAAGAGGTTTAATTGACTTACAGTTCTGCAGGCTTAACAGGAAGCATGGCTTGGAGGCCTCAGGATCCCTACAAGCATGGCAGAAGACAAAAGGGAGCAAGCACCTTCTTCAACAAGGCCACAGAAGGGAGTATGAGCCTGTGAAGGAGGAACTGTCAAACACCTATAAAACCATCAAATCTTATGAGAACTCACTCACTATCATGAGAACAGCATGGGGAAACCACTGCCATGATCCAATCACCTCCCTCCCTCTATATGTGGGGATCCTTGTCTTGTTTCAATTTTCAAGAAACATGTAAAGATGCCTCCTCCTCTAGTTTCTGTAGGATTGCTATCAGTTCTTCTCATATGTCTGTTAAAATTCAGCTGTGACTCTATCTGGTCTAGGGATTTTTGTTTGTTTGTTTTTGATTGGTAGCTTACAATTTGAAATAAGATTTGGGTGGGGACACGGAGCCAAACCTCCTTGGTTAGTTGTATTCTTAGATATTTCATTTTCTGTGTTGCTATTGTAAGAGGGATTGTGTTCCTGATTTTACTCTCAGCTGGGATTTTGTTGGTATATAAGAATGCTACAATTTTTTTTCTTTTTTTTTTTGAGATGGAGTCTCACTCTGTTGCCAGGCTGGAGTGCAATGGCGCGATCTCTGCTCACTGCAACCTCTGCCTCCTGGGTTCAAGCAATTCTCCTGCCTCAGCTTCCTGAGTAGCTGGGACTACAGGAGCGCACCACTATACCAGCTAATTTTTGTATTTTTAGTAGAAATGGGGTTTCACCATGTTGGCCAAGATGGTCTCGATCTCTTGATCTCGTGATCCGCCTGTCTCGGCCTCCCAAAGTGCTGGGATTACAGACATGAGCCACTGTGGAATGCTACTAATTTTTGTTCATTGATCCTGTATCCTGAAACTTTGCTAAAGTTATCAGTTGTGGGGGCATTTTGTTGGAGTCTTTAGGGTTTTCTAGGTATAGAAACACATTATCAGTGAAGAGAGATAGTTTGACTTATTTTTCTTTTTCTTATTTGAACAACGTTTATTTTTTACTCTTGCCTGATTGCTCTGGCTAGGACTTCCAGTATTATATTGAATAGGAGTGGCAAGAATGGGCATCCTTGTCTTGTTTCAATTCTCAAGAAACATGTACAGATGCCTCCTCCTCTAGTTTCTGTAGAATTGCTATCAGTTCTTCTCATATGTCTGTTAAAATTCAGCTGTGACTTTATGTGGTCTAGGGTTTTTTGTTAGTTCGTTTTTGATTGGTAGCTCTCTTATTACTGATCCAGTTTCAGAAATAGATATTTGTTTATTCAGGGTTTCAATCTCTGTCTGACTTAATCTTGGAAGACTGTGTGCTTCCATATCATGCTTCACAGAATTAGGAAAAACTATTCTAAAAATCACATGGAACTGAAAAAGAGCCCAAATATCCAAAAAAAAAAAAAAAAAAAAAAAAAAAAAAATCCTAAGCAAAAGGAACAAAGCTGGAGACATCACACTATTCTATTTCAAACTGTGCTATAAAGCTACAGTAATCAAAACAGCATGGTGCTGGTGGAAAAAAAGACACATACACCAATGGAACAGAATAGAAAACTCAGAAATAAACCTATACACCTACAACCATCTGATTTTTGACAAGGCTGATGAAAACCAGCGATGGCAAAAGGACTCCCTATTAAATAAATATAGTACTGGGATAACTGGCTAACTATATGCAGGAGATTGAAGCTGGACCCCTACCTTTCACCATATACAAAAAGTATCTAAAAATGGATCAATTTTTTAAAGGTAAGACCTCAAACGAAAAGTCCTAAAAGACAACCTAGGAAATCCTCTTCTTGAAATTGGCCTTGGCAAATAATTTTTGGTTAAGTCCCCAGAAGCAATTGTAACAAAAGCAGAAATGGACAAGTGGGACCTAAGTAAATTAAAGAGCTTCTGCACAGCAAAAGAACCTATTAACAGAGTAAACAGACAACCTATAGAATGGGAGAATATATTAACAAACTATGTATTCGATAAAGGTCTAATATTCAGAATCCACTGGGAACTTACACAAAGCAACAAGCAAAAACCAAATAACCCAATTAAAAAACAGGAAAAGGACATTAACATATATTTCTTAAAAGAAGACATAGAAGTGGCTAACAAATGTGAAAAAAATGTTCAACTTCACTAATCATCAGAGAAATGCAAATCAAAACCACAACGAGATAACATCTCACACTCGTCAGAATGGCTAATATTAAAAATATCAAAAAGCTGGCAAGGTTGTGGCAAGAGGGGAACACTTATACTGTTGGAGGGAATTTAAATTAGTCCAGCCACTCTGGAAAACAGCCTGGAGACTTCTGAAAGAACTTGTAACAGAGCTACCATCAGACTCAGCAATCCCATTACTGGGTATATACCCAGAGGAAAATAAATCATTCTACTAAAAAGACACATGTACTCATATGTTCATCCCTGTGCTGTTTGCAATAGCAAAGGCATGGAATCAACTGAGGTGCCCATCAGTAGTAGACTGGATAAAGAAAATGTTGTACATACATACTATGGAATACTACAGAGCCATAAAAAAGAATGAATCATGTCCTTTGCAGCAACATGGATGCAGTTGCAGGCTCTATTCCAACCAAATTAATGCAGGAGCAGGAAAATAAATACCGCATCTTCTCACTTATAAGTGAAGCTAAACATTGAGCACACATGGACATAAATATGGGAACAATAGCTGCTGTGGACTACTAGAGGGGTTGGGAGCGAGGGAGCAGGGCGTGTGTTGAAAACTGTAGGGTAGGCCGGGCACAGCGGCTCATGCCTATAATCCCAGCACTTTGGGAGGCTGAGATGGGCAGATCACGAGGTCAGGAGTTCGAGGCCATCCTGACCAACATAGCGAAATCCCGTCCCTACTAGAAACACAAAGAATTAACCTGGCATGGTGGTGTGTGCCTGTAATCCCAGCTACTCGGGAGGCTGAGGCAGGAGAATCGCTTGAACCTGGGAGACAGAGGTTTCAGTGAGCTGAGATCGCACCACTGCACTCCAGCCTGGGCAATAGTGTGAGACTCCATCTCAAAAGAAAAAAAAAGGAAAAAGGAAAAGAAAACTGTAAGGTACTATGCTTATGACCTAGGTGATGGTATCTGTACATCACGCAATATTCCTATGTAACAAACCTGCACATGTACCTCCATTTCTACAATAAAAGCTGAAATTAAATAAACAAATAAGTAAATAAAAAATAAAAGTTATGTTTACACTATAGGGAATGTTAGATGACATACAGGTTAAATGACATCCAGTTAAATTTGAATCTCAGATAAACAGCCAATAATTTTTAGTATAAGTATGTCCCTGCAACATTTGGGGCCTTCTTATAGGAAACTATTGTCATTCATCTGAAATTTAAATTTAACTGGTATGTTGTACTTTTTTTTCTTTATTTGTTTGCTTGCTAAATCTGACAACCATCTATATCATTTAAATGTAAAATAGGGCCAGGTGCTGTGGCTCATGCCTGTAATCTCAGCACATTGGGAGGCCGAGGCAGGTGAATCACGTGAGCTCAGGAGATTTGAGACCAACCTTTGAGACCAGTCTGGCCAACATGGTGAAACCCAGTCTCTACTGAAAATACAAAAATTAGCTGGATGTGGTGGCAGCACCTGTAATCCCAGCTACTCAGGAAGCCGAGGCAGGAGAACCCCACAACACTCTAGCCTGGGTGACAGGACAAGACTTTGTCTAAAAATGAATTAATTAAATAAATAAATAAATGTAAAATAATTATTCTCCCCTCATTGAGAGATTTTTTAGGTCTAAGCTGCTGAGTTCATTAAGACATTACTACAGTTATTTAGAAGAACTCCACCAATTGGAAAGAATGCATAGAAATGCTTTTCCCACACCTCAGCCAATGTAAACAGGTTTTTTTTTTTTTTAGATGGAGTCTTGGTCTGTTGCCCAGGCTCGGCTCCCTGCAACCTCAACCTCCTGGGTTAAAGCGATTCTTCTGTCTCAGCCTCCCAAATAGCTGGGACTACAGGCACGCACCACCACACCTGGCTCCGTTTTGTATTTTTAGTAGAGACAGGGTTTCACCATGTTGGCCAGGCTGGTCTTGAACTCCTGACCTCAGGTGATCCACAGGCCTCGGTCTCCTAATGTGTTGGGATTACAGGCGTGAACCACCAGCCTGGCCCCAGTTCTTGATATCACTTAACAATGAAGGAATTGTAGTCTTCTTAATAAAATAAACCAAATCTCACTAAATAATGGCAGGGCACGGTGGCTCATGCTTGCAATCCCAGCACTTTGGGAGGCTGAGGCAGGCAGATCACCTGAGGTCAGGAGTTTGAGACCAGCCTGGCCAACATGGTGAAACCCCCTATCTACTAAAAATACAAAAGTTAGCCAGGCGCGGTGGCAGGTGCCTGTAATTCCAGCTACTCAGGAGACTGAGGCAGGAGAATCGCTTGAACTTGGGAGGCAGAGGTTTCAGTGAGCTGAGATCACACCACTGCACTCCAGCCTGGGCAATAAGAGCAAAACTCTGTCTCAATAATAATAATAATAATAATTAATATTTCTTGAGGTAAAATACAAAAATGTTGACAATTCCACTCTACTTCCTAAAACTCTTTAGAAAATTTTACTATTCTTCTGAAACTCTATGAGCCCTCAATTCAAGATATTTCATTGTTTTTAGGTCGTTCAGAACTGGAACTGTGTATTGGCACATTTTCTAGCTTTCAGAAGGACAAAGATAATGTTAAGGTCAGTTTATCAACATGGGTTTATCTTTGCTTATCCAATTACTCCCAAACTAAATTGTCCTAAATTTTCTTTATTCTTTTTTTTTTTTTTGACAGGGTCTCACTCTGTCCCCCACGCTGGAGTACAGTGGTGCAATCGTGGCTCACTGCAGCCTCCTCTTCCCGGGTTCAAGCAAGTCTTGTGCCTCAGCCTCCTGAGTAGCTGAGACTACAGATGCACATCACCACACCCAGCTATTTTTATATTTTTAGTAGAGACGGGATTTCACCATTTTCACCAGGTTGGTCTTGAACTCCTGACCTCAGGTAATCCACCCGTTTCGGCCTTTGAAAGTGCTGGGATTAGAGGCATGAGCCACCGCGCCTGGCCGACCTAAATTTTCTATTGAGGAACAATTTCTATTATACACTGAGTGGAACTTCACTAATATAATACATAACCAACATCATTATAAATTATAAAAATAATGTTGATTGATTTCACCTTTTAGGAAGATACACTTTTCCCTGAGTAAGACTGAAAACCTTGGACATCATATATAAAATAAACATAAGATGACTCTGAAAACTGAATTGAAAAAGGCATGCTGCCTAGAGGCTTTAGGACTAAAGGCCAGTTCTCTAATTTTCCTTTTTGTTTCACGTATCTCATATGTGGAACTGAAGAAGTTGGTAAACTGGAAATACCAATGGATGCAGACAGAAAAAGTTCCAATAAAAGTCTGTTCTTGCTCAGGAAGGGTCAGTCTAACAAGACTGGAAGCTATAGACAATAACTGCTCTACATCAGCCAAAACACAGCAGAAAAAACTGTGGTCCCACCCTACTCGTACCAACAAAGGCTGAACTAGGAGACTAGACCTCCACCCACTCTAGGCTGCAATGATGCACCTCAAATTCCTTGCCAAAATGGTATAGGGAGCTGAGACTTTAATTCCCCTCTTCCCCTCAAGCAGTAACGAACTCTCTCCCTTAACCTGTTCTGTACTCCTGCCCTATGATGTCAGTAGAGATCACTTGGAAAGCCTACCATGCCTTAATGAGGTACGCGGGCAGTCTCCCTGATATGGTTTAGGTGTGTCCCCACACAAATCTTACCTTGAATTGTAGCTTCCATAATTCCCATGGCTTGTGGGAGCGACCCAGTGGGAAGTAATTGAATTATGGTGTGGGGTCCTTCTCGTGATGTTCTCATGATAGTCAGTAAGTCTCATGAGATCTGATGATCTTATAAGGGGAAACCCCTTTCACTGGGTTCTCATTTTCTCTGACTTCCTACCATGCAAGACATGCTTTTCACCTTCTGCTATGATTGTGAGTCCCCCCCAGCCATGTGGAACTGAGTCCATTACACCTCTTTTTCTTTATAAATTACCCAATCTCAGGTATGTCTTTATTAGCAGCATGAAAATGGACTAATACACTGGCTCCTAACCAGATCTTTCCATCCTTTTCTTCCCATCCCCGTGGTGTTAGTAATGAAGCATTCCAACCTTTCATTCAGGAATATAACAGTAGAAATAAAAACAAACCCAAAGCAAGTGGAAGAAAATAAAGAAGAAAGGAAATTATTTAATAAAGAGTGGAAATAAATGAAATTGAAGGAAAAACAGTAGAGAACTATTCATGAAATAAAGAACTTGTTGTTTGCAAAGGTTAACAAAGTTGAAACCTCTAGTAAGTCAAAGAAAAAAGAGAGACAACACAAATTGCCAATATCAGGAATGAGACGGGAACATCACTACAGATACTGTGGACATCAAATGAATAACCAGGGAACACTACAAAAATTCTATACATATAGGCTTGACAAGTTAGATAAAATGAACTAATTCCTCAAAAAATACAAACTGCCATAACTTATCAAACATGAAATTCAAAATGAAAATAACCCTGTAACAAGGAAATCAGATTTGTAATTGATAAAGCAATTTTCAAGCCCAGATGGTTTCACAGGAGAATTCTACCAAATGTTTAAAGAATTGCTAACACCACTACTATACAATTTCTTCCAGAAAATAAAAGAGAAGAGAATACTTCTCAATTCATTTTTGAAGCTAGTATCCCCAGTACAAAAGTAGAAAACTAGACACTAATATCCCTCATTAATATAAATGCAAAGCTCCTTAATAAAATACAGTTATGTGATGCACAGCAATGTTTCAGTCAACGCAGACTGCATATGCGATGGCAATCCCATAAGTAATCTCATAAGAAATAGTATCAGATTTTTACTTTACCTTTTCTATGTTTCAATACACCAATACTTATCAATGTGCTATAACTGCCTACAGTATTCAGTACAGTAACATGCTGTACAGGTTTGTGACCTAGGAGCAATAGGCTATACCATGTAGCCTAGATGTGTAGTAGACTTGATTATCTAGTTGTGTAAATATGCTCTATGATGTTTGCACAACAAAATCACCTAGTGACACATTTTTCAGAATATATATCTGTCACTAAGTGACATATGACTGTATCAGCAAATGAAATTCACCATCGTATAAAAGAAGTTATACACTATGACTAAGTGGAGTTTATCTCAGTGATGCAAAGCTAGTCCAATATGCAAAAGTCAATCAATATAATCTTTACCATATTAAGAGGTAAAAAGGAAAAATCACATAATCTTGGCAATTGGTTCTTAAGAAGGATTTGACAAAATTTAATATCCATTTGTGATGAAAACTCTGAGAATTCTGGAAATGAGGCTGAACTTCCCAGACTCGATAAATAGTATCTACAAAATACCTTCAGTTAACCTTATACTTAATGGTTGAACACTGCTTTCTCCCAAAGTTGTGAAACAAGGATGTCTGCTCTCACCACTCTTATTTCACAAAGTACTAGATGTTCTAGATGTATAATTTTAAAAAATTAAAACACAGATCAGAAATAAAGAAATAAGACTGCCCCATTGGCCAGTGACATGATTGTCTACCTAGAAAATTCCAAAGAAGCTACCAAAAAACCATCTTATAAACCTGATAATTAAGTTCAGCATGTTGAGTGTAAGTTAAATATACAACAAACAATTGTATTTCTAAATGCTACTAATGAATATGTGGACATCAAAATTAAAAATACAGTACCATGTAAATTCACTCAAAATAAAGTGATTAAGTGTAAATCTAATAAAACACAAAACTTGCATGAAGAAGACTGCAAAACATTGACAGCAGAAATCAAGAAAATCTCAACAAACAGAGGGAGGTACTGTGTTTGTGCATTGGGAAAATCAAAGCAGTATAGATGTCAATTCTCAAACTAACATGCAGGTTTACTCCAATTCCTATCAATATTCCAGCAATACCTTTTGTAGATATAAATAATACTTTTATAAGTCTATATGGAAAGTAAAAAAAAAAAAAAAAATCTAGACTAGGTAGAGCAATTTTGAAAATAAGAATTAAAATATAATTCTTATTATCATATTCTTCTTATTGTAATGCCACAATAATCCAAGCCTGTGTGGTGTTGGTGGAGGGACAGTCACATCGATCAATGGACCAGAATAGGGAACTCAGAAATAGACACATACAAATATGCCCAAGCAATTTTTGAAAAGGGCGCAAGAGCAATTTAATGGAGGAAAGATAGCCTTTTCAATAAATGATGCTAGGGCAATTGAACATCCATAGGGCAAAAAAATAAACCTTGAGCTGAGTCTCATGCCTTATATAAAAATTAGCTCAAAATAGATCATGGACTTTGATGTAGCATATAAAACGACACAATGTTTAAAATAAAACATAGGAGAAAGTATTCAGGATGCAGGCTTAAGACAAAGAGTTGTTAGGCTTGACAGCTAAAGCAAAATCTATAAAGCTAAAAATGAATAAATGTTTCTTCTTCAAAATTATAAATTTTACCTATGAAAGACTCTTTAAGCAGATGAAAATACAAGGTACAGATTGTGAGAAAATATTTGCAAACCAGATATTCGTTATCTAGAATATGTAAATAACTCTTAAAAGTCAGCAATAAACTAAATAAAATACAATAAAAAATCCCTTGAAAAAATGGTAGAAAGATATGGAAAGATATTTCACTGAAAAGGACACACATATGACAAATAAAGATATGCAGAGATGTTCAACATCATTAATCATTAGGGAATTGCAAAGTAAACCCACAATGACAAACGAGTAAGAAGCCAAGCCCCAAACTGGGAAAAAATATTTGCAAAATATACATTTGATAAAGGACTGCTATTCAGAATATACAAAGGAGGCCAGGCACGGTGGCTCATGCCTATAATCCCAGCATTTTGGGAGGCCAAGGTGGGTGGATCACTTGAGGTCAGGGGTTCTAGACCAACCTGGCCAACATGGTAAAACCTCGTCTCTACTAAAAATACAAAAAACGAGCCCCGCGTGGTGGCACCTGCCCGTAGTCCCAGCTACTCGGAAGGCTGAGGCAGGAGAATCACTTGAACCTGGAAGGCAGAGGTTGCAGTGAGCTGAGACTGCACCACTGCATTCCAGCCTAGTCAACAGAATGAGACTCCATATCAAAGCAAAGAAACAAACAAATAAATAAGAACAAAGGGGGAAAAGCAAACAAAAAACACAAAATTTACAAGGGAATCTTAAAACTTAACAACAAGAAAATGAACAATCTGATTTAAAAATGAGCAAAATGGGCACAGTGGCTCACGCCTGTAATCCCAGCATTTTGGGAGGCCGAGACAGGTGGCTCACCTGATGTCAGGAGTCCAAGACCTGCTTGGCCAACATGGTGAAACCCCATCTCTACTAAAATACAAAAATAGCTGGGCGTGGTGGAGTGCATCTGTACTCCCAGCTACTTGGGAGGCTGAGGCAGGAGAATTGCTTGAACCCAGAGACAGAGCTGTGTAGTGAACTGAGATCATGCCACTGCACTCCAGCTTGGGCAACAAGAGTGAAACTAGAAAAAAAAAAAAAAAAAAAGAAAGAAAGAAAGAAAAGAAAAGAAAAGGGCAAAAGACTGCAGCCTAAACAAACTCTTAACAAATAAGATATACAGATAGCATATGACAAGATGTTCAATACGTGTCATAGAAAATTACAAATTAAAATAATGAGATATCACTATAAACATATTGAAATGGCCAAAATTCAAATCAGTGACAACACGAAATGCTGGCGAGGATGTAGAGCAATTAGAATTCTAATTCATTGCTGATAACAGTGCAAAATAATTTAGTTACTTTGGAAGACTGACAGTCTCTTAGGAAACTAAACATACTCTTAACATATGATACAGAAATTGTGTTCCTTGGTATTTACCCAAATGAATAACAAAACTGTGTCCACACACAAATCTGTACTTGCATTTTTTATAGCAGCTTTATCAATAATTGTCAGAACTTGGAAGCAACCATATCTCTCAGTAGGTGAATGAATAAATAAATCGTGGTACATCCAGAGAGTGGAATATTACTCAGCACTAAAAAGAAATGGGCTGTCAAGGCCAGACAAGACATAGAGGAAACCTAAATGCATATTTGTAAGCAAAAGGAGCCAACTTGAAAGAGTTATATACTGTGTGATTCCAATTATAAGACATTCTGGAGAAATCATAACTATGGAGACAGCATAAAGATCAGTGGCTGACAAGGGTTAGGAGGTAGGGAGAAAGAATAAATAGAACACAGAGGATTTTTAGGGAAGTGAAGTTATAAAGTATGATAATGCATGTAATTATATTTGTGTTACCATACGTTTGTACAACACCAATGGTGAATGCATGTTATACTTTTGTTACTATACCTTTTCTCAACACCAAGAGTAAACCCTAATGTAAACTACGGGCTCTGGGTGATAATGATGTGTCAATGTAGGTTCATTGACTGTAACAAATATATCACTGTGGTGTAGAATATCAATAGTGGTGGCGGTTGTACATGTGTGGGGACAGGGGATATTTGGAAATTCTCTGTACTTTCTTCTCATTTTCTCTGTGAACCTAAAACAACTCTAAGAAATAAAGTTTATTAATATTAGAAAATACAAGATATCATATAAGCTTTTCAGAATGACTAAAATATAAAAGAGTGACAAGACCAAATGTTAACAAGGCTTCAGAGAAACTGGATAATTCATATATTGCTGGTGGGAATATAAAATGGTACAGACACTGTGGAAAACAGTTTGGCAGTTAAAGAACTAAGCATGCAACTACCACGTTAACTGTCGATTACACTCCTGGGCATTTATCTCAGAGAAATGAAGACTTATGTTCACACAAAAACTTGTGCATAAATGTTGACAGCAGTTGTATTTATAATCTTCCTACACTGGAAATTATCCAGACATCCTTTAACAGGTGATTGATTAAACAAACAGCGGAACATCCATACCATGGGATATTACTCATCAATAAAAAGGAAGGAAATATGAATACATGCCACAATCTGGATGATTCTCCACATAATTTTGCTGGATGAAAACATCCTAAAAAGTAACATACTTTATGATTTTGTTTATATAACATTGAAATGGCAAAATTACAAAATAGAGAATACATTAATGGTTGACAATATAAGGAGAGGGTAGAGGTGGGAGGAAGTGGATGTGGTTATATATTTGGCAGCATGAGGGATCCTTGTGGTGATAGAAATATTCTGTATCTTAATACTGTCAATGTCAACATCCTGGTTGTGATATTGTACTGTAGTTCTGCAGAATGTTATCATTGGAGAAAACTGGGGGTAGAATCTTTCTGTATTATTTCTTACAATTGCATATGACTACACAACTATCTCAAAATAAATAATTTCACTAAAAAGCAACCTGGATTCTGAAGACATATAAAGCGAAAAATGTTTCACAACTAAGAATCTTAATAGTAAAAGCATCAGAGCATCTGAATCAACAAACTTAGAGGAATCAAGTTGATGAGAGATCACAACAGACTCCATTTCAGACATTTCCCCCTCTACTAGAATACTTCTCAATTAATTCTTTAAAGAATATTTAAGTTAAAGTCATCAAGTTTCTACCTTTGTGACTTTCATGCTCAGCTGAACTGATTTTCAGGCTTATCTCCGTGTATTTAATTAAGGCTAGTTTGGGTGGATTTCCGTAATTCTTCACATTGAGGAAAGTGGGTTTACTACATATTTAATGTAGAGAGGGGGAGCATTCTTTACAGGTCATTTCAAGGAATATATTTGCTTTTCACATAAATTATTCAGGTACTTGTATTGAAAAGATTCTACTTTTTTCCTTAAATGTACATAACTCAGGCATAGAAACAGGCACAATTTTTCCTTTTTATTTTATTTTTCGGTTATTAGCTTTCCTAACTTTTTGGAAACAACTGAATTCAGGTTTGATTACAAGTCAGAAAGATGCTAAAAGAACTCATGACGTCTTGAGAAATCTAGGAAGTGCCATCAATACTGTTTTTACTTGTCTATCTTTACTTATCTCAACCAATATTATTTTTGAGCTGAACCAAGGTTAAAAATGTAATTATGTTAAAGATTTGGAAGTTATTGAACATTTGTAGGGTCCACTCTCATTTTCCCCTTTCCATTTGGCCAGTGATAAGCTTATTAAGAGCAATTACGGTAGTTTGGTGATTCAACTGGTGGTTGGTCAGAAGTGATCGCCATGACTCACCTGTAAGCTTCTTCTGACATTTTCCTCCAATTTTACTTGGATATGATATGACGAAGATGAAACAACAAAGCTAAAATAAAACAGAAGGTAGCTGGCTCTTCTAGTGTCCAAATCTGCACAATGTCTCTGTTGGTTTCTGAGAATATTTGCTTCCATATTACCTCAAAAGTCAAAAATTGAGTTACGCACATTGACTACATGGAACCAGTAGCAGTATTACAGGTTCCTAAAGAGCCTACAATAAATGTCTGTATTTCAGTTGGAAATATTAAATGTTGAAAATGTTATTTTCTTTATAAGCTAAGAGTTCTATTTTGCAAAACAACCATGTATTTTTTCCCCTGTGTTTTGGTTTGTTTTTACATCAAGGCCTTTATCAGAGCTTTTGATGTATCAGTATATAGAATGTTTAAATAAGTGAGTGGATTGTTTGAAAAACATGTCAAGACTGGACAAAAAGGTGGGTGAATTTGGAAATGTCTTCTTAGGAAAATCATTGTTCATGCTGGCATCACAAATTGTCATGTTCCTAATATATAGCTATATACAGACACAGGGCCCAAATATATCAATTTTTGAACTATATGCTTTATGTTTTAAGGTGTCATTTCTTACAACAATTATTATCATAAAGACAAAACATATGATTCCATCCTTGCCCTCGCAAGTGTGTCCTGTTTACAGAATTAGTATTTTCTACGACAAGATCTATTGAAACATATTGTTTATTTCTGCTTGCTAGTAGAAGGTTATTTCTTTCAGGAGATACATTAATAGATAGTTTTATGTATAACTATGACAAATAACACAGAGGGTTGATTACCTAAGATAATGCTTATTAAAATGTGAGACCTTTAGATGCAGTCTGGGGGATCCATTTAAAAATGGGACTATATTTATTAGAACTCTATAACCTTAAATTTGTAAGGAACTCAAAATTGTCTTTGAAGCAGAGTGATTTAAATATTGGATATATTTGAATATAGCAATAAGTGTAGAAGCCCAAATATATGCTTCAGTTGTTCACTAAATTAATATCTAAACTTTAAAACAAACAGGTTATAAAGATACGTAGACAAGTTAGAGTTATTTTGTAAAGAAAAGAGAAATGCGAGTGACATCAATTGATCTCAAATAAATTGGTGATATAAGTAATTTCTTCTTCTATTAAGGAAATGAAGAATACCATATAATTTGTCATCCAAACTGGGATATGTTTGAAAGTGAAATAGGCCTATTAGTAAATAAACAGGCGTAAAGGCATAAAGTCAAAATAGGCATAAAGCAGGATATGTAGTTACCCGAAGAATTATTTCCTCATTTATTAATTCAACAGACACTTTGCTAAGTAATTAGGTAAAAAAATGAAGAAGATAAATTCTTGTCCTCAAGATTAAGACCATGTGGGTGAAACATATATGCTTTTACTAGGAACTAAGATAGCTTTTACCAGGAACTAAGATAAAACTCTTTGTAAGGAGCACAAAAGAAAGGTTTCTATCTCTTAAACATGATGGGAAAAGATACTGTTAAGCCATTAAAAATCTATAGAGTTGAGAATAACACTCTTACTCCCGTTTGACAGCTGGGGAAACTGAGGCTTATGCTACCCAGCAGCCTAATAGCAGATTTGAGGCTAAAGCATATGGCTCCTTGAGTTCCCATCTATAACTTTTCATTGCACTATGTTATTCTTATGGGAATTGCCAGAAAGAAAAGATATGAAATGCTAGATATTTGGTTTACATTTCTCTGAATACGAAGGATAGCATGAAACTTATTTGTGATTTATTTTCCTTGCAATGAGAGAGAAGGACTAAATGGCCAAACTTAGTCACTTGTAATGTGCTTTTTAAAGCTTTGAGATATCATTTTTTTTTCCTTTGGAAGATGCTAACACAAATTTTTCTTGTGAGTCGAATCTCATGACAAGGGGAATTGCAATTTGCATACTGCATTACACTGAGTAACTGAGTCTTTCACTATACTGCATTAGAAGTCGAATTTTATTATATACAAGTATAGCAAAAGCAGATTCAACTGTGTATACTTAACTGAAGTCCGTTATGAAAATATTTCTCGGAACGTGTTTTACTATATCTTAGAAACCTACTTGCTAGCAGGATGTTGTGCTAGCCCATAATATCTGCGGTGAGTGTGCCATTGTGTGGGAATACACTCACTTAGGCACACATAAAGTCATCAAGCTATTCTACTATTCATTATCCACTGCTAGTCATTTCATTATTTGTTTAGTTCACTCTTTTTTTTAACTCAATTCATAATATAACCATTAAATCAATCAAACCGACACTAATACCTGAACCCTGTTTTTAGTATCACTTCTTGTTGTGATTTTAGTATAAAAATATTAAGTCTTGGAGATGGCTTACCAGTTCAGTGTGTTTATTTGGAAGATAAAATTTTGAAAATAAAAAAATGGTAATTATAAAAAAGTAATAAAATGTACTCTCTTTGAAGTGGAAAGCGCAGCACTTATACAAGACAATTGCATACATTCTCTGACAGGTGGATATCACATTAGATGAAAATGATAAGATTTAGTAGAATGAAGAATAACTTCCTCTTGACAGTGCCCTGACCCTTGACCTGTGGCCTGACCCTGTTGGCTTCACTAACACAGGGCAATTGTCACAGGTGTAGGATAAAAGACATTTCTGTAGAAGCTACCAACAGTTAGAGAGCTATTTCTTTTGATGATCACTAATGTGCTGCTGGGATAAAACTGTAAATTCTGACCTTCTCTAAGCTATAAGGACATAAAAATTTACTCGCAAGGAAGCAAAATTCTAAATACAAAGAGTTTTCTTTATTGTTTGGCTGGAAGAGCACTATGTAACAGAGAAGGTACATGCATTGGGGCAAAATGATGGCACTTGTTATTGTCATCACCCTGAAAACATGTTTCAAACATAATTGTGACATGGATCTAATAAAGAATACTCCATTTATCCCTGCATTTTTATAGTTATTAGTAAACTCTTACCATGTCATACCCTGGAAGTTTGTACTATTCTGAAATGATTCTTTTGATTTATATGGTAATCACCATTTAAAAAATCAGTTCTTTGACTTTTATTTAAATTTTCTGAAAGTGGTAGCTTTGAGAGTACTTACGGATGATGTGGTAACAATTGTGATTTCTCATGAAAGTTAATGCCTCCTGCTGTAAGGAAATTTATTGTATACTTCTTTTTAAGTAACACAAGCAAGAAATTCAGAAAATACAGTGAAGCACAATGAGTGATGCGAATCCATGTTACAAGAGAAGAATATTGCAAGGGAAAAACAAATGACTGTGGCATCCATTAAAGTGGGTAAATCCATGATTGAAAAGGAAAAAATACCTGCAGAAGAATGAATTTTACAGGTAAAATGAAAATGACTTCACAATTCATTAAAATAAAGCCAAAGCTGCAACCTGATAGTGTTTCCCAAAGTTTTATCATGAAGGAAATGGAGTCAAGTTTTTGAACACTTGACACGATAAAGTGATGTATTTCACTATTCTCTTTAGGGGTTGAGGGGGATGTAACACAAGAATCATCCAAATGTTTGTCACTTAATGTGAAAAAACCATAACAATTTCCTTGCCATAATAGATTTCCAGGACCCAATTACTATTCAAAACTGTGTGAAAGGCATAAATTACTTTTAAATTCATTGAGGGTTATTATTCAGGTCATAGGTCTTGCCCTTCAACATTTTTTATCCACGGTGTGCTTTGATGACACAAAATTGGTATATGTAAGCTTTAGGATACTCAGTCAAGGAAAATACAAAGATTATGTTTATAATAAAGTGATTCTATAGGTAAACTACTTCAACTGGTTTAGTAAAGGTGTAGCTAAATCCATTTGTTTCCAAAATATCACACTTTCTTTTTATTAAATCATGAAAATAAGGGATTATAATCATGTAACTTATTGTCATGCATACTTGCTATAATAATGCCTTCTTCCCAGACTACCATCGTTGCAAATGTGATGAGATCATCAGGTAACAGTGTAGGATATGAAGGCTTAGTGTGCTGTGTTGTTAGCACATTAAAAAAAGAAATTGCTGGGATAATTAACAACTACCTATTTGTCTGTGGGATGCATTCATTATGGCTCTACAAATTGGAGGTCTCCAAAATCTGTGCAATAAAATTTACTCTTTGTTCAGGAAGTTCCCCTTGGATTTGGGGAAAATTCTGGTTTGCTGTGTCTATTGTAATTGTGACAGGCAGTTGACATGTCTCATAGTCTAAATGTAGTGGCAAGCAGGGGGTGGTACAATGATGAAAAAACTGCCATTCATTCTTGTGCAAAGGAAAGGTGTTTCTTAGCATATTCCAACCTATGTTCAGACTGGAGTTGGGTCTTTGGGGTTGAAGGTCAAATCTGTGAGGTCAAAGCTATTTCTTGTCAATCTTCGTTCACTAATGACACATGAATTGGAAATTAGAACAAAGTAAGTAAAACGAATAGCCAGAAGGTGAGTGTCTGTTTTATTACTCAGAAGAGCTGGGAAATCTGGCCAATTGTTGCCCTATGTGGCTTGAATGACAGTTGTTAAGTTGAAAAAGGGACAGTGTGATGGGAATGCCACTTTAAATCTCAATTACCTCCTCCACTCCAATCAGCTTGGTAGAGCTTTAATGAAGTGCAATTCTCTGTCCTTTTCCTCATACTTCTATCTCTAGAATAAGCCTCACATTCAAGTTTGACAGCAGTACAATCAGTTTTCCATTCATCACTGGCCCTGTTTTAACCCTGCTGAAAAAGGGCCTAATGTACGTGGCAGTGATGGCAATTAGGCAGAAAAGTAATATTAGAAACAGACAAAAGCCTGAGTCTTTTAGCATTACAGGTGTTTTTTTTTTTTTTTTTTTTTTTTTTTTTCAGCCCGTTCTAGACATAAAGGAATAGGCAGTGTTGTTAAGTTCCCTTCTTCAGTCTTCTCTTAAGCTGAAAGTCCAACGATTTCAAGATTCAATTAATTAGAGACATGGAGAGCCAAAGTACAAGGTAAAAGCTAAGTTCTTTCTAACTGAAGACACACTTAGTAATTGGCCCCTTATTCAAATGGATATCTTCTGGGTGTATGTTTAATAAGGTTGATAAAAACTCGTCATTTCCTCATTAGGATAGCACATGAATACACTCTGTATGTAGAAAAGAAATCTTAAAGAGAACAAACAGGAAAATATCAATCTGTTAAATATAGGAATGTAAAACATAAAAATTCAAAAGCCTGAGAACTATAACTTTGCAGGATGGTGCGGGGGGGTGGGGGCGGTGGGTATGTTAAATGCATTGTGTGTGTGTGTCTGCACGCGTGAATGAATGAGTGTGTAAGCTGAGAATTTTTTTTTTTAAGACAAATCTTGGCTCTTCAATCAGTTTATCTAGGAATGTAAAATATTTAAGCAGTTGAGTTTTATAACCTGGATCAACGGTGTTTACTATGACTTAAAAAAAAAAAAAAAACACAAAGATGGATGACACATTTAAATGGCTTTCTCATATAGAAACAAAAGCAAGGTTTCCAAATCTATACATTTGTGTCTGCATGCGTAAGTATCCACGTAATAACCATGCGTGTATCTTTACACAGAAAAGTCACATACATGTGTTTAGGTACCCACAATGTATTCTTTTATCTAATTCTATCTGTAAGTGTGTCCACACAATGTGTGAAATCTTAGGAAAAAGAAAAGTTCATATATTTTTGTGCGTGCATTTAATTGTTATATATGTTTTCCTAACGGTTCTTTTTATGCCAATTTAAAAAATGTCAGCCAGGTTGGGGTGTTTTTTTGTTTTGTTTTGTTTGATAGATTCCACAGGAACATGTGGCATCGGTGTAAGGATCTTGTTTAAGAGAATGGAGGCTTGGAGGAAAAAAAAAAAAAAAAACACAGATGCAGCAATTAGGCGGCTCTTGCTGCTCATTGGGGAGGTGACACAAGTGGGTGATAGTGGCTTTCACCTCTCACACTCCCTTCTCTCCTGCCTGATTCCTAGAACAATCCCTGTCAGAAACACTCTTTGAAAAAGGCTGCATTAGACAATGGCTCTTCACCCTTATTTTACGCTTTAAGTAGTGGAGCAGAATGCTGTAAGGGGCTGAAAACAAGGCGTAATCTGAGAAAGACGCGCAGGCATTGTTATAACTGTGAAAACCAGAAGAGCCCCTTTCAGAGCCGTGACTGAAAGTGCTCGGAAGACCTTTAGTCCTTTGCACTCTCCCAATCACCAATTAGACAAACATTAACATCAATTAAGCTGTTATACGGCACAGGTTCCATATAATTACCTTAATGGGTTGACGCTTTCTTTAGCAGCAATTTCTTAAACAAACTTCATCTTTTGTGCAACAGGCTAAGAAAATTTTCAGCAGGGAGCATTTCCTTTTGTCAAGTTTTCTAAAGAGACAGCTGAATTGTTCTATTTAACAACAAACACCTTCACTAAGGACCCTCGTCTTGTCCCCGTTCCCACCACATTTGACTACTAGGCTCAAAGCTTATTAACCATCAGAGACAAAAAAACGGACTGGCCAGGGGAGCCCAGACACATGCAGGGCGGGCAGTACACAAAGGACCAGTGAGTCTGGCACCGGTTTGCAAGCAGACCCTCGGAGAAAGCACCAATTGAATTAGTTGCCTATTTAGTATCCAAAGCGCCAGATCCGTCCTTACCAAAAGCACAAAGAAAATGAAATAGAAAAACAGGATCTTGCTCATAAAACAAGACAAATCTGTCTAATTTATTTTGTACCAGTAAGTGCTAATTAAATGCAAGCTACTCAGATTCTTCCTGTTCCTGCCTCACCTAATTCGCTTAGAATCACGACAATGCCAGTCTGATTTTTCCCCCTGTTTAACAAACATTCATTTGAAATGTACTCAAATACAGCTATAAAAATACAACCCTTATATCACTTCTATTTTTACTTTATATAAAGTCCATGTGTTTTTACTCTGTTGTGAAATTATTTGGTGGGGGGAGCTCTTGGCAGAAACAAGTCCTTAAACTATCCTTGTGCATCATAATGAATAAACAACTTGAGATGCATATAATGAACTATAATTGTCCCCCCCTCACAGGGTTGGAGTAATGTATGTAACCAAATTTCACAGCAATTCATTAAAAGTCAGAAGCCTGACTCTTCCATGTACAGTTTTTAAAGCCGAATGTGGTTAAAAAATAAAATTAAAAAGTATATAAAATATGTACTAAATACTTATAGCAAACCAAGAAATGTTCTCTCTCTCTCTCTCTTCCGTTCTCTCCTTCACATTCTTACTGCTCATCTTCACATACCTGATTATAACAATCACCTTGGGAGCAGGCAATTCATTTTACATCTTTAAGGTCAGTGCTTGGGCTCCAAAGACAAGTGTTTGCTCCATTTAGTCCTGCCCTAGTGAAATCCCAACCCCTCTTTGGGTCAAAAGCTCAAGACCACAACATTAAAAGATGATGATGAACTTACATTTAGATTTTGACCACAGGCCACTGCCACCCATGGCCAGAGGACTTTACAGGGGATGAATTCCAGACACAGAAAGATATGCAATTACAAAATCATTCTTCTCAACTGTATTGCCAACAATTCACATTTTAAAAAATATGTATATGACTAGGGTTAATTTATCTACAGTATCAAATTGGTAACCTATTTCCTGAAAAGTTTTATGATTATAAAATAAAATTATGATAACCTCACCGAAAGTTCTCCCTTAGTAAATTTATATAGAAAGTGATGTTTTTCATTCTAATACTTGTCTATTATTTATTGGAAATTAGTCTTTTTCACTAAATTTATACTTTATAGTTAAAAAACATAATTTGAGCGTTCCTGGATTACTATCTTGGTGTCTCATGACATTACTTTAAATATAAAACTGTATTGCTCCTATTTTTTTCATTGGTTATTTCTGTCTGCTCCAGCACAAATACAGCTACAAATTGGGAATACCACACATAAATAGTGGGAAGCCCAAGTAAAGAGATTCCATCACTGAATTTTCTCTGATTGGAGCTCAGCCACTCATGATATAGCATGAACATAACAAGATTAAATCAGGAAAGGCCTGAAGAAGAAGAGACTGTGGGGGATATCCTTTTAACTTTATTATTGAGGGATAATTAATCTTTCCAAAATAGATAACAAATTAGAGTCACAAAAATGATTTCTTTGTCAGCATCATGTGAGATTTGTACAAATTTATATCCTTCTTACAACTTTTACTTTTGACAGATATAATAGGGCATAATGAGGACGAACTCATTCCAGGTGGCAAAGTCACCTCTGTAACCACAAAGAAAATGTGCATGGAATCTGAGATTCTTTTCTCTAATTTCCAGTATTAAGGATGAATCTGTGGTGCATGAATGGATTTTTCCGCCATTCAACACATCAGGCAAAGATCTGAATAAAGTTAATGTTCGCATTTTGACACCCATATCAAACTGAAAACACCTCAATCAACTGTTGGATGGATTTGGCATAATTATTGATACACTTTGCAGGATTTAAAGAGTAAGGATTCAGTGCTCACATACCACATTTGAAATGAACACAACTTATCAAGTAGAGTTCTGACATGTGTGACTCTTAGTATCATTTTGGAAGTGAAATAACCTGTCAAAATTTAAAATGTGTTAACAACTGGATGGTTAAATGGCAGGGACATAAAGAAAGGACATGGGCTTGGTTTGAGATCTTGTTCTGGAGTAGAGTCACTGACTGCCAGCCTAGAAGTAATCACAACAAAAGTTTCCCCCCCAGGGGTTCTGAACAAAAATTCTATAGTAGAATAAATAAACTACTACACAGTTAGATTATCTTAACTAGCATCTGCAATCTTCCTTACAATAGCTATTTATTGATGTCTTTCCAAATGCATTAGAAGTGGCAGATGATTTATTTTGTCTTTGAAAAGTACTTATAACCATTCACTCATTCAACAAATATTTAAGTTTCCACTATGTGCCAGGCATTCTTTTCTAAGTACATTATCAAAGTCAAAGAGTAAAAACTGCCTAACGTTCTTTTATTGGAGATGTCTTCACTTTAAATGGGTTAAGGCAATTTACAGAGAAAGCACTTACCAAAAAAATTTACTTTTCTCAGATTGTAAAATTCTTCATATATTTAATTATGTCTGGCACCTGACACACAGTAGGTGCGTCAAATAGGATGCTCTGCTAGTTTCTCTATATTCTAACCCTAGCTGTTTTTTTTTTTTTGTGAATGCAAAATGATCAAGCAAAAAGGAATCCACTGACCATTGCCACTGTTCAGCTTCACTCGTCGCATTGCCATCTATGACAATTACACTTTTTGTTGTATTTGAAAACATATTTTTCTTATTCTTTTTGTAACATTCATTCTGAAAAGAAATGGGAGAGGCAGTGCATGTAAGATAGGGTGGATGAGTCGTGTTGGGAGATGCGTAGTATTTACGTATTTTTGAAATTTTTAAAATGAGTTTATGAGTGTGCTTGTGTTACACATCTGAATAAACTGGAGTCTCCCAAAAGTAGAGTTAGAAATTTTGACTCTTCAAGGAAAAAGTAACAGAATTAGTAGCAGTGAAACCTAGGCTGGATACAATTTCTCTTTCGAGAACAGAGTCAGTCAACGCCCATGCTGCTGAGCATCCAGGGGACCGAACAAAGACTCTTGGTACCGTTGGAGGAGATGCGGACTTTTAAGATACAAGAATGATTGAAATTTTCTTCTGAAGGAATTCAGAACCTGGGGTCTGAAATATTAAGACCACAAGAAATTTGTATCATATTCCTTGACATTTTCTCTGCTTATTAGGATGTTTTTGAGGACATTTTGACCATCAGTGTATGCTGCAAGTTGGTGTTTGAATCCGCTACGAAAAACTGATTTCTTTGATTTGTAATCCTTAAAAATAGATAACAATCATTATATGTCGTTTATCTAGAGGAAAATAAGGCCTGAGATAGTTATCTGAGGACCGAAAATAATTCTATGCCAAAACTCATTCTACCAAAGTTCTATCTATCTATCTATCTATCTATCTATCTATCTATCTATCTATCTATCTATCTGCCTGTCTACCTACCTATCCATTTATATACTTATAATAAAAAATACCCCTATGAACATTAATACAATAAAATGCACTCTTCATCAAACATAATTATAGATTGCAACCATTCGATATGTGGTACATATACATCCGTACACTGACAAATGCAAAGTGGCAATATTACTAATGACATTTGGAAATGCTAATATACTTCTAGCACTTCAAATATTCTGCACACATAGGTATAAAGGGGCAAGTCCTTACAACCTCTTCGAGGAAAGTAAGCATTTTTATTCAAAATGTTGAGAGTTAAATGAAAAGGCAAAGCCTTCTGGCAATAGGCATACAAATGAATATCTCCTCTGAAATTCCTTTCTCTGTATTTCACCATCCAAAAAAGAGAAGGGTCTTATTGCAAATGTTACTTTTTCGAGCTACTTGAGCCTATCTATAGGTGTAGATCATTTCTATGGTCCCAAACTAAATACATTTTATAACCCGTTTCTTCTTTACCCAATGTCTTCTACAGGAGATAAACCATGTAAAGAGGGACCAGTCAGTATATTAGCTTTGGACGACACTCCTGGTTTTTAACATATAATAGAATTCTTTTATGTTTTACTTCCAAACATGTACATCTTCTACTCTGAGTAAGAATTTAATGAAAACTTGGGGAGACGTATTTTAAGAAAACACTTTAAAATTACGCTTCATCTTGTTACTACTGTGGTATCCAAAGCCCAAGTACTATTGAAACCAATTCTTTGATAATCAGTTCTGGAAGGTTTTGAACTTTATCTCCAAAATGTAAACATGTTTCTATTCTTAAGTGGAGTATTGCCAGTATGCTAAGTACGCTTTCATACTCATAATTTTTTTCAAGTCTTAATTCAATTATTTAAACTTGAGCCTTTAGATGTCTAGGGGTCAAAACGTTTCACCTGATTTAGTGAGTTCCCATTCAGTTAACCTGTTATGGCCTACATTCCTGAGAGTTTCTAGAGCTACTATGTTGTGTATGATCTTTATAATAGTTCAGCCTGGTTAACAAACACTATTTCTGCCTTGTTTATCCCAGTCCTTAGGAGAGGCCAAAGCTTTTCACTCTGTGTAAAATTTGCTCCTCTTTTGCAGGTGGTGATGTAAACAGAAAAGATCAGGGTGTGTCCTGGGCCATGTCCTTCCTTAGTGCCTCTCCCCTTTCTCTTTGACAAAGGAGTGACGAGAGCAGAGGAGACTTGAGGCATGTTAGTGCAAAAGAATATGGACCAGGACGGGGATGATGTGATCAGGGACAATACAACAATAATAGGAAAGTAAAATGAGGGAATACTGGAATATACAATAAAAAAAAAAAAAAAATGGCACAACCAAAAAGAGGCCCTAAGCGTTTGCACATACAGCTTATTTGTTTTGCTTGTGAAAAGGTGTTAGGATCAAGGTACAGTGAGTCAATTGGAGGTATTTCAGATCTTACAAAGGAAAAAAAAAAGAGGGAGGGGGGAAAGAACTCTCCTTAGTAGCTACCCCCCACCCTCTTTATTTTGGTACAATGCCTCAGGAAAGGATTATGACACAGCGACCTTGCTTTTTATAAATGCATTATCTTTTTAATACAAATATTAACTACGTTTGGCTTTTCGAGTGTCACACAATTAGCAAATTAGTCATTGACTAAAGCTATTAATCTAGGTTTTATAACACTTTCCCCACCTTAATTTTAGAATATTACACGCAAGGGGAAAAATCGCCTTCTTTTTTATTGCATTCATTGAAATCCCTTCTCTTAATGGTAGGCTCTAAAGTTATAGTGGCAGTTAGTTCTGTCATCAGAACCTCAGCACGTTGAATGAAATTTTGAAAATTACAAAGACTGCACAGGCATATAGTAGAATCGATCATTCCCTCTATATGCTAAATGCACCCTCATTTGAATCTTATGCATTCCCTTAATATACCCCCCTTTCAATTCAATTCATTGCATTTATTACAAGTATGAGATGGAAATTAGAAAGTCCCTCCAAGGCTTCATATCTTTTGTGTGCAGGATTTATGAGGAAGATAACTTTTTGCTGTTCTTTTATTTATAAAATTTAGTGAATTGAGCTAATACCCTAAGACATAAAACAAGGTGTTCATTTGTACTTACATGTGCAAGTATGAAACACAATATCCATGTCATTAATCTTCTACTTATTATCACTTTAAGTGAAAACCTAGTTGTATGAGTCCAGAACCACAGCATAATATTATGAAGACAAGTGTATATATATTCCTTAATATTCTAGTGAGAGCTTTAAAGGTTTATATAACTTGGAATCACCATTTTGAGTATTATCGGTAAAACTATGAAAAGTAGTTTTAAGATCAAAATACAATGGCACAATATTCATTTTAATTCCCATGTTTAAAGTAACTTAATTTTAACAAGATTTACAATTTGCTCTCTGTGTCCATGTATTCAGCATCCAAGGATTCAACCAACCTCAGACGGAAAATATTCAGGGAAAAACTCAATAAGAAATAACAACACAACTATAAAAATAATACAAAGAATACGGTATAACAATGATTTGTATAGCATTTGCATTGTATTAGGTATTATAAATAATCCAGATATGATTTAAAGTGTACAGGAGGATATCCATAGGTTATATGCAAACACTGCGCGATTCTATATAAGAAACTTGAGCATCCACAGATTTCAATAAAGGCAGGGGTTCTGGAACCAATCCCTGGTGGATACTGAGGGACAACTGTTCTCCCTAAATACAACATTTCAAAAATGGCATTCAGAGGGGCCTAATGCTATGCTGCATCTCTTTGGATCATCCATGCTGAAAATTTACCAAGGGACTGTCACCTTGTGGCTTTTGGCTAAGAAATCAGATAATATAAAGCTGAAGCAGAGGCCATTTTTATTTTAATCCGTTTCTTCTTGACTTTCGTAACTTTCCCTTTGGAATAAAAGAAACGCAACTACTCTCCAGCAAATCCAAGAGCAGTTAGCCATTCTCTGCCAGAGGTAGTCACCATCCATTACCAGTGCCTAGGGAATACTCAAGAATGGCAGTGCATGCCGTTCCTGGACAACAGGAGGGGTGACTTGAAAACTGTCTAGTGTTTTGTCCATCACACCCATTAAGAGAGTTGTGTAATGGAATACCATTTTTTTTTTTTTCAATTTGAGTACTTAGCTGTTGGAGTCACCGTGGATTGGTACTGAGACCTTCAATAAAGTCCTCCTCTTATAGAAGAGCCTGCACTGTGTTAAATAGTCATATAAATTCATGCATTTCCATCTGTTTCTCCAGATAAGGGTGTTTCTTTACTTGTCAAGTCATTAATCTTCTACTTAATATCACACTTAAGCCAAAACCTAATTATATGAGTCCAGAACCACAGCATAATATTATGAAGACAAGTGCATATATATTCCTTAATGTTGTAGTGAGAGCTTTAAAGGTTTATATAACTTGAAATCACTATTTTGAATATTATTGGTAAAATCATGAAAAAAAAGTTTTAGGATGAAAACACAATGGCATGTTAATTTCATAGGTAAATGTGATCTTGCAGCTAAATCTCATGTTATCCATTTCAATAGCTGTGGGTTATTATACAGTTTAATTCAATTATTCTTGATTAGACAGAGTTAATCCATTGTAGGGATTGATTAACATAATTCTGGCAATTTGCAGAGGATAGATATGTTAAAGATATAGAGTAAGAAATATTTTTTTAACATATGTTTATACTAGCTTAGTTTCAGAACTTAAAGATCATAATTTACTTTACTCTACCAGTGCATGCACACACACACACACGCAAGCACACATACACAAGCACTCATGTGCACACACACACACACACCCTGTGGTTAGTTTATTCCTTGGTACTTTAACAATCAGTTACTGCTTTGGTGAAAGCCTAAAGCTTAATCCATTAAGAGCCATTCAGAACAAAACAAACAAACAAAGCTTTAACCACTTCAGTGACAACAGTGCAGAACCAACAAGGAGCCTT
Organism: Piliocolobus tephrosceles; assembly: GCF_002776525.5. Classification (NCBI taxonomy): domain Eukaryota; kingdom Metazoa; phylum Chordata; class Mammalia; order Primates; family Cercopithecidae; genus Piliocolobus; species Piliocolobus tephrosceles. The sequence continues at coordinate 116,975,230 of NC_045439.1, forward strand.
CTTAGAAAACCCTAGCAATTTTAGGATCAATAGCTTCGCACTAGATGCTCCTAAGTGATGAAAGCTAGAAAATTTGTGCTGCTGGGTTTTAGAGAAAACACAAAACACACACAAAAAAATGTTGGCAAAAGATAATTTAATAAGTTTAGTTTGGAAATACCCATGCAGTTTAGAGGGCTAACTTAAGTCCCGTCAGTAGTTATGATGAAAACAAACTAATTTAAACATCATGTTGGGCTGAAAACTTTACCTATGTATCCTGCAAATGGAACTGTTAAAATATCTTTTAGACTCTCTCCAAGTTCCACTACTTAAGGCTTTCTTATTATTTCTTCTAATCAGTGTAAGTGAAATCTTTGGGATACACACACACACACCTATGCATGTATATATGTACAAAAATTGCAAATATTTCTTTGAAAACAAAACTAAAGTATTTAGGAGAACTTTACAATCCACTTAATTCAGGGCTTTACAAATTACAGTTTGAACAATAAAACTAACAAATACATTTGTATATGAGAGGAGCAAAAACAAACATTTTTTTCCACAAGATTAAAAGCCTGTTCATTTCCTTTAAGAATTATTCCATTGTATATTATCTTTTGTGAAAAAAATCCATTAGCTTCTTTTATACATCCTCAAGTCTTAAATAATACAACACTGCTGCAGGATGTGTTTTATGGAGAAAATCTTCTGTCGTTCCATAGAATTTAAAAAGGCCTCCTACATCTTTTGTGTTCATTGCAATTATTCTTTTCAGTTTCATAAAACAATTTTAAAATACTGTATCTCCTGTAGTTATAGTTTTAAAAATGCCTTTACATTAATACTTAATTATAAACTCAGTAATGACATAGGAGTGTTATTTATTATTTATCTCAAAATATCAGCTGGCTAGACTTTACCCACAAATTATCTGAAGGCATTAAATTATATACCTTCATAGGTAGTCAACAGACACTGTTGGGATTGTCTACAGCATGTTTACAAGCTAATTTGTTTACAGAATGTTGACTACTCATTTACATTTCTGCTTTTTTTATTCTAGCAGATCATCTCTGAACAAACATACTTAATATAAGGAACTTGTAAAGCACATCTTTTTAGTTTAAAAAATAAGTGTCAGATCAAAAGCAGAATAATCTCTTTACTGAAATGTTATCAAATAATATTGACCATCAATATTTTACACACTAAAGAAATAAATTACCCTGAAATATCATGAAAATGCATGATTTTCCTGTGTGTCAGGAATGCTGTGCAGTTTTGTCTGGATTCATTAAGGCGCTCACTGCATAAGTGCGTTGCCAACCGGAATGTGGGTGGCTATAATGGCAGCCTGTAGGTTTGTATGGAAAACAAGTATGGCACTGTGAAAAAATCCTTCTCTCACCCTACAGATACCTGTACGGAGAACTTGGGAGGCATTTTCATAAGCTCATTATCAAGTGAATGTTAAAGTCCCCATTCACTGAGAAGCAAAGGTAAGTCTGAAAAATGCGTTGAAAAAAGAAAAGGGGGTGGGGAGTGGGGTGGAATCACCTAGCATTGAAGCAGCCTAACCAAGTGACAGACACGTAGACAACTCCGATGCTGCCAGAATAACACTCTGCACAGCCCACCAGCAAGCAATTTGTCACTGCGACAAGAATATCCTCCGCAATTTGGCATCAGGGTCCTTGGACAGCCAACTGCGCCTGTACAGCACGAGACGTGCTATTCGGCGACGGGAAGATGGGAACCAAGGTTCTCGTTTTCATGTCCAAATGTGTTATTTTATGAAAAACATATCTTTTGTCATGATCAACATAGAGGTAGAACAGAAGTAATTGATAATAACTGGGGACAAATGAGATGAAAAATTGAGAAAAATATGTCCTTGTATTTTTTTAGGTACCCTGACTGTTGAGAGAATTTCAGGATGTTTGCTTGATGTGTCTGGTATTTTATGGCACGCTTCCACAGTGTTTCATAGGAATAATAAATCCATAAGTGCAGAATGAACTGGGAAGATTTTTGGTGGTATTAAACCATTTGCTTTAGGCAGACCGTACTCTTTGCTTTGTTTTAGACTTTATGTGATTGTATATGGTGTTTGATTAATAATATGCTGCTGGGTGCAAATCCCTTCTTATTGGTCTGATTTGAAGTAAGACAAATAATACAAGGTAAGTTGAGTTAAAAATTTGCAAAGGAAAGACCTTTTACTCTTTACATTGCTATCCTGGTAATCTATTATAAAAGTGCAGTAAAGGAAAGAAGCCAGGAGCATAGGATAAAGGTATCTGATAAATAAGCAAGTAGTGTTCCCCTTGCCAATTACTTGGCATCTCACTTTGTAATTAATGCCACAGTAATGAAAAAAGTGGTAGGCACGAAGATTGGGCCTTTTGTGCATTCTATACAGAAGCAAACACTCATAAAAATCTAGCTCAAAGCTACCCTAGTTTGGCTTTCTCCACAATCAAAACTTGCTGGAGAATTAGAACAATCCCATAGGGGTTTGTGTGTGTGTGCGTGTGTGCGTGTGTGTGTGTGTGTTACAATGTATTATATAAGAGTGACATCAGCCAATTGTGGTATTGCTGTCTCCATTACACAGACAAGGGTGTCCTTCATTCCCCAGACATGATGGAATCTTGTACCCATTCTGCCAGGAGCTAACATCATGGTATCTATTATGTTGTTCACTAGTTGTCCTATGAAGCACGTTAGCTAACTGCTGCTTCAGTCGCTATATTAACTGCCTGGCCATGCCTGGTGTATTTCCAAGAAGCTTATTTTGTTGTGCTCTATGCAAACTTTCAGGAAATCCTAAAAGTACTTAAAAGTTAAATAGTAATGAGAGTAGTAATATTAATAGGCATTGTTTTAGAAGTAAGAAAGAATATAATTTAGGCAATTTTGATATTATTTGAAATCTAGTATGTGTTTCAAAAATTATCAAGCTAATATTGTAACAATATTCCACAAAAATGTTTTCCCTGTCTATCTACATAAACTGGACAATGGTGAATGGCTGGGGGTCGGCAGGTTGGATAATGAGGTGTTTAATTGTGACACTTTGGAAATGGTGCTGGGATGGAGTGTGTTGACTAGCTATACACGTGGATGGTTAAGTGAAAAGGCCTAAGATTTATATTATTTGAGGGATAAGCTACAAAGAAAGGGGAGAACAGAGGTGAGTGAAGAGAGAACGTTCGAGGCTAGAGAGTACAAAATACAGTGGAGACCGTAAAGAAAACTAACCCCTACTTTTCTAAGCTTCGCATGGGGTGTTTTCCTTGCAACTCCCATTAAAGTCAATGGGAATCACGCAGCTAAAACCCTGTGTAACTCTTTGACAATTTACTTCCTAGTGTCAGGAAAAGAGTACTACCTACTAAAGGCAATTTACTCATTTTAGTTTGTGCCTCCCATACAAAGATGAATTTGATAGCACATAGCAGGAGGAAAAGAGAGACTACATTTAAGAATTTTGTTATTGCAAAAGAAGTCATCATTGAAAAATGTCACCTAAACTCTCACCTTGTTTAGCAACAACAATAAACAGAAAAGCAATCCAGTGAAAGAGTATGAAAAGAAGTATGGACTTGATTACAGGAAAAATTGTGATTGCTAGTATTAGGTCTTTTTTTTTTTTTTTTTTTCACTTTAAATTCTCTAGCTCTGAGCACAATCGCAGGATAATAAGAATACAGGACAATTCTTAAGACACCAAATTGAAGTTCCTGATTACTTGCTTTTTCTGTGCACCTCAAGTTGTACATATATAAATACAGCAATGGTATCCTTACAGAATTCTTAATAATACACATACAGTGGGGGTGGGGTTACCATAGGCTCCTAGTTAATAGGTGGCAAAATAAATAAATGGCAGATGTCTATTCTGCTGTAAGCAATAACTAAATAAAGGCAACATGACCTCTATATAGTATTATTTTTGGAAGCTATAGGATGTGCCTGTTAAAAAGTACGTGCTATTTACAGACTACTTCATGAACTTTGAAATCGGAATACTAACACTGGCTTTCAGCCTTTATTTTCATTATGTCTCTATATTTCTTTACTCTCAAATGAAAAGTCTTTATTTCAGTGCTCTTCCATTTTACTGATATAATTCTAATTTCACTGTTATAAGTGGTATATGGGCTGAAGATGGGGCTTCTGTATTTTCTGACTCCCTTCTCTGTGATTTGTTTTGTGACTTGTCCTTTGGAGGGTGAAGAAGTGAGACCCTACATGGCTTTTTAGTGCATTGATGGAGCAGAGACACTTCTATGAACAACTGCCTATGCAAACTGATTACTCGGCAGTATAATTTATCAGTTTTTACGGGTAAGTGAGTGCTTCTCACTATGGATTTAACTTGCACTTCAATTTAGGTAAGTATACTGCTGCAGCAGCCTTGAAACCAGCACTCTCTGATTGTACCAATTAGTAAATCCTGAACTTTACCACCAGAAAAAGACATAGCTCCACATTTATGAATGCCTGGCTTTTGAGAATTAGAGTAATTATGTCACCAAAACTGCCATTGATTTTTCAGATAGACATCTCAATAATTTTGCAAGAGTAAAAGCCTTTTTCTAAAGCACATGGGTATTTTTTATGGTACGAATAATACATAGGGATGAATACAGTGATTTGATATGTGAGAACATTTAAGCGAGGAGGTATTTTATTTGAACAGAATTTAGATGTGTTTCTGGGCTGAGTTCGTGATTATAAATTTCATGGTGGAGGGTTTTGACTGTGTGAGAACTTCTAACATCTAATTTTTTTTGATGGAGGGGATTGAGAATTTACAAAATAATAGAATAGCATGTGCTGTTGTTAAAACAGATTATAATATTATCATAAAATAATAGATGAAAATGCATTTAATTTTCTATGTTTTAGTTTAAAAATTCACAGCTGGTTTATGCTCCTCCTTATATCCCAAGCCATTTGTCATTGGTGACTATATCATATATCCTTAACCAAATATACATTAACAGATTTCTGTTCACAAATTAAGCCTGAACTGAATTTAGCACATAGAATTTTTTAGCCAGCTATTAAACTTCTTCGTTTTTTCCTTCTAATTGAACATAGGTATGGTTAACAGCATTTTTGTATCAGCAAAAATAAATGAATATCAGTATTTAACCCCCCCCCCCCCCCCGGCCCACAAAAAAACCCTGATATTGCAGGGAAAATGTCATTCACAATATTACCGATACTTGTTTTCCTCATATTCCAGTGTCACTGTTTCATTTTAGGTAAGAACTTGAATACTCATTAACAAATTTTATGGAGTTAAAGACTTACAAGGTCATATATTCGAGATCTCTTATTTTAGAAATTATATTTTCCATGATCTGAAAGAATTAGATATCTGAACCAATTAAGTTATAAAATTAATCTGTTTGTTTCAGACTTGTTTTGCTGGGGAATTTGCTATAAATCAATGTTTGCTGTCACTGAAGTTTAGGGCATCTTTCAATATTCATTTAAAAAATATCTCCTTCCACGTGGTTAAGGAATTATTATGACTTTGACATTACATCTATGCAATCATTTTGCAGTATGTGTAGCTGGAGAAAGACAGACAAAAATAATATAGTTTGCCTTTCAATATCTCAAAATCATGTTTTTAGTTTCTAGCACGAGGTTTTTAGGCACACACACACACACACACTGCATTGCCTTTGGCTCAATGAGAAACACTTTGAATATATTTAACCTGAAATATTTTTCCAGTCCTGGAGATACTGTTTCTTGAACTAATTTTATCACCTGTACAAAATAATTATGTAAGCATTATCACTAAGAAAGTCTAAGAAGCAAAAAAGAATAAGTGTATAATCAAATTAATGACTGATTATATGCATAAGGACGAGTCTGTATTCATTATTTTCTTTACCGTGGCCACATTTCTCTTTTTCTTGTTTTCCTATTTATCTGCGTTTCTTCAAACATGACACTTGACTAGGCTTCTGCAACTAAAATATGTTTGGAAAGCTAAAATGTGGAAGGAGGTAATTGTTGGGTAAGACATGGCACTGTTAACGATGTTGATTCTCTGGCTCCAGAGATCTTCGGGATTTTTCATATGGTAAATTTCTGATGCTCCACCTCAAAGATTTGAAGCCTGATCTTCGTTCTATATCCAAGAAAAGGAAGCCATTGTACGATAGGCTGAGTATTCTGGAGCAAAAGGTCATCCAATGTTATACAAGCTTGCCTGAGACCAAAGCATGGAAAGGAAATCCTCCTCCCAGGCAGTGTTGTCTGTTCCCTTCTTGGCGTGTGTGTACAACTTCTTTAACACTAAGGAGATTTAAGCATGGGTACTGAGGGAGGAAGGGGCTTTATAAGGTGAAATGGGGCCTTGAAATTTCTCAAAGATACCCTAAAATAGACAAGGAACAAGTCTGTTCCAAATGGTAAGATGGAGCAGGATAGTAATGATGGAGCAGGATAATTTTTTATTTACAGTTATAAAACATTGGGTGAAATACAACATAATTTTCATAGTTATTTAAGTGTGAAAGGCACATAATTGGTAAGTTAAATTATTTCACATCTTTTAAGAGGCAGTGTTGGGCAATGGGAAAACAAATAGGTTATTTATCTGTTTTTCCAATAACATGCTATACAAATTAGAGCAAGTCATTTAGTTAGGGCTTTGTATTGCTTCACTAGCAGAAATTCGTAGCATCCATTTGATTATATTTCAGGTCTTTTGGGATACTAGTATTAGATGATTCTGTGTCATAGCTGTGGTTGTCAAAAGTGCCTACGTGGATACAAGACAAACAATATTCTAACATGGTTAACGTAACAAGTGATGCAAGATTATTGCTGATATCTGATTTTTTTCAGTGTTATTTGAGCTCTTATTCTCCAAGAGGATGTATTATATTTACTACGATGGTTTCATTCATTTGCTCATTTGCTCACTCATACTGAGTATTGACTAAAGGCCATGTCTATCCTGTCTGTCAGTAATTCAGAAACCAGTAAGATAAAGTTTCAAAACTTCAAAATACTGATCATCTGGTGAATGAGGATATAAAACAAAGGCAACAACACAACACAGCAAGCGCTATAATAAAAATGTGCCAACATTTTTATGGGAAGTTGGAGGAGTTGCTCCTAACTTACCTCAGAGAGGCTAGAAGACTCTGTACAGGATGTGATCCCTGAACTAGATTGACAGATGGGACCACTTCAAACTCTTGTCAGTAGACTGAAGATTGCCACAGGAAAGTTCAAAGCCAATTAATGTTTTTTAGAAGGTCTTTGGCTTTAACACTTTCCATGGCTTCAAAAATATACATTATTGTAAAGCTCTGCTTCTACCATTTTGTTTTGGTATTGGCTTGCTTTCTTGTCTCTTTTACATTACATAGGAAGGGAGGGGAAAAACAGTAAGTACTAAATGTAGGTGTCTGGTTGATATCATGACTACTTTCCACTCATTCAATACCTCCATTTAAAAAATAATATATCTCTGTGTGTATGTATATGAAAAAGTAAAGTAAATATATATAAATTATTATGAGATTTTTCTGAGATAACAGGAAAGATAATGGAATATTAATAGGCCCAAACAGAGAAATCTATACTCAAATTATTTTAAATAGTTGGTAATTCTAAGGCTTTCCAAGAATAGTTAAATATTCAAACTTTTTTTCCCCATTATACAATGTGTTAGAAGGATTCTTTTTCTAGCAGGTGTGAAAAAGAAGCAGGTAGCAGGAGAGCTAAGTACACAGAAAATATTTGAAACAAAATCAGAATTTAATGATCTAGGTCAGTGATTCTCAAACTATAATGTGTTTAAGAACTACCTGAAGAACTTGTTAAAGCAGTAGGCCTGGGGTAGGACAGATTAGTTTTCATTTTTTTACAGACCCATGGATGATGTTGATGCTGTTGGTTGAGAATCACACTTGGGGAATCACTTATCTAGACGAGTCCTTCTGATATTTAATCTATACAAATACCCTCAATCTTGTTATACTGAAGATGCTGATTCAGTAGACCTCAAGTCATATTACATGGTCTGGTGATTTCAGAAAATAATAGGTTCAAATAAGGCTTCGAGTTTATTTCCTGATCTAATAAAATTTTATCCTTACCAACAAGATCACTGTTTCTTGTATACAGTATGAATATATATTATCACCCCATTGAGAGAAGAATTTACTGAGCTCGTGTTTCTTGTATGAAATGACTGCCCTAGTTACTAATTAAGTAAAAAGTGCGTTTCTTCTTTTACTTGCTTCCATAACCATTCTGAAGCTTTAGAAATGAAACACTATCCAGACTGGTCATTTATTGAGTTTATTATGTTTTCTTGATTCTAATAAATGATATATAAGTACAGATGGCAAAAAAGTACTGCTCTAATATCTCAACTCAAAAAAAGAAAAATTTTAGGAATACTACATTAGGCAAGGATCGTTATCTAGCCCCCTTATTTAAAATTTTTATTTAGTTAGACAAAGTCTATTCATATAAAGCAAAAAGTTGAACTAAATCTTGTCAAATGAGCTGGAAAATATACTTAATTTTGATGAGATAACAGTCCCTGGTGGATTATATGGGTGTGGGTGTGAAGGAGCCTTACTAATAAGTGTTGGCTGTCTTCAACCCACATTTTCTCAGTAATTGATAATTCTCCATTTCTTCTCTGCTATGTAAACCTTTTAAAAAATAGAATAGTGGAATCATGATAATGATAATACATTAAGAAACTTGAAGTAGAAATTTCTAATAGAACATTCAAATAAAAAATACAAGTAATAGAATCTGTAGTACATATTTTGGCCAACTTTGAATTGTTTGAAGAACCATGGGGATGCATACCTTCTTTTTTCTCTTATGCTGCTCCCATTCACATATTTTTGAGTGATGTGACACCGTTAAATTCTGTAATTCAGTGACTTGAAATGATGTTTGCATAGTTAGCAGCAAACATCTCTATTCTGCTTATGTATGTATTTATTTATTTGGCTGAACTGGAACAAATATGGGTAACTGATTTGAGTATTTGTTAATGCAAATACCAAAGCCTTTAGCCATATTATTGTAAAACTATTTTAAAGTTTTACAAACTATTTTAAAGTTTCATAATAATTTTAAGATTTATTTCTGCCTGGTGTATGTGGTTTTTTATATGATCATTTATGAGGATAAATGATTATAACAATAATCTGTAATTAAGTACTTTGTCATTTCTACTCCTTTTGCCTATTTCCAAAGGGTATTAATTTCTGATCCACTCACCAAATTGAACTATTACAAAAAAAAAAGGTTTACTTGCAGGATGTTTGACTTCTTAAAAAACACCATGCTTGTGTCTTTAGGTAGTATCTATCTTTAAAAAGGTGCAAACAATGGGATCTCACAATGTAGATATTTGGGCTAGAGGAGCAGTGGTTCTTAAACCTTTATGGAAATACAATTCTTTATAAACTCTGTGGTCCTTCTTTACAGAAAATGTTTATGAAGTACACACAAAGAAATTTTGCATACAAAGTAGTGTCTATTCACGATCTTCTTGAAGGAAGATTCAGTAACTCTAATCTTGATAATTGAGGTAACGTTAACCAAAATGCCATCTTTTTCCTTCTTTCTTATATAGACATTGAAACCAGATGGATCAATAGACTGTTTTTCTAAATACATCATTTTGTTTTTATTGTGTAAACCTTTCCTTACAAATAAGCCTTTAGACTGATTTGTAACATGGAAGTAAGTGGACATCTGGCTTCTCTGAAAAATATGATTCACTCATTTGCATTTTTAAATTCCATTCATTCCATTTTTAAATTTTTCACTTGTCCTCTTTGCTCTTTCTAAAAGCAACTCTTCTCAACTCTTTTCAATTTCAAATACCTAAAGAGTTTATATTTCTTATAATTCAGAACATCATTTCTTTAAAATTTTTATAGGAAAATCAATATTCAAGATCCACAGCATGAGGAAACTCTGATAGGTAGGTGAGTGAGAAGTTACTTTAAGTGCAAAAAGAATTTGGGTGACAAAAATCAATTTACCCCTAGTTATTTCTCATATATTGGTCTTGGTTGACTTGGAAATATCTTTCAAAGGTCATTTAAAAAATTTTATGGGGCAAGATACTAACAAATAATTCATTCTTCAGGTTGGTTATAAGATTCCTTCAAAATGTGTTTTGAGTATATAAAGGTATTTCTATTATTAATGACATGCTTGAAATAAATTCTGGGATGAAAGACTATAGTGCTGTTTGATTGTTCATGTTTATTATTTACAGTAATAGATTGTGTGAGTAAAAACTGAAGGTCTAAGAACTTAAAATCTGGAAGATTTATTCATTCATTTCAAGGTCTCATCCTTCTTTATCGTGGCAAAACAGAATTTGTAATAATTTCCACAACATTGAACTCTCATAATAACCAAGAACAGAATGACATGGAAATTCCATTCAAATTTTAGATGCGGCTTCTCACAGAGCATTTTATTTCTCATCTTAAAATAATAGGCACATGTGGAATCCTAATTAAACACATCTAATATCTTTGAATATTTTTCTTTAATCAACTAGTCATATCCCAGAAAGGTGCAAGCACGTGTGTGTGTGTGTGTGTGTGTGTGTGTGTAAATATTTCCTCCAGTTGAGTAAAATAGTTGGTAGAGCCAAAACTAGATGGACAACCATGATAAGCAAAGATGAGAAACTGACAGAAATTAGTTCACCATGATCATCAGCTGTGAAATTTGGACTCAATAATGAAAGTATAGCAGAAGATTATGCTTTTCTTAGAGTATCAGTAATATGAGTCTTCAGGAGATTTTCTCAGGGGATATGCAGCATGAATGGTAGGGAGGTATAGAAGTAAAACAAACCAAGAAGACCAAGTGGTCAAAATTAAGCTCTGAGCTTGCATGATCTCATTTGTAATTCCTGTCTCACAACTGGTATTCTTGTTAATGTCATACAATATAGAAAATACTAGGATGAACACATTGGACTTAAAATTAGGGAAAGTAAGTTTGATTCCACTTTCCAGCCTAGATTTTGTGACAGCCATTACATTGAACTGAGTCTCATTTCCTCAATGGAAATGTGATTTAAGTTAGATTTAGATTTAATAGAGCACCATCTTGTTCTATTCCCCCCCAATTTTGATGCCTAAAATTGGGGAGAAATAGATGATTGTATTAATGATGTAGTTCATAGATATGTTAGGAAATGATAATTCCCCTTATTGAAGTCAAGGAATTATAAGCCTTTTTAAGAAAGCCTGTATAATTTTATAAGATAGAGTCATAGATGTGGATCATGCCTAGAACCAACTACTCTTTAGAGAAGTCAATTCTTAGTCTACTGTAGCATAATCAGAGAGAATACATCAATCTCTTGAGATAAGGCAAACTGGTCCCATTAATCATTCAGAAATGCCCCAGCTCTTCTGTTCTGGGGAGGATGAGGTTGCTATCATCAGGATATCCCTAGATTTTTGAGTAATTGTTACTACTTTTGCACACATTGCATGGCAGTCCAGTATGAATATAACGATCTTTAGTTCCTTAAGAACAAGTAGTTCACTTCTCTTTATCACTGATGTAGCTGTAAGAATTCTGCATCACGAGGCAGTATGTATCCTCTCTCTTTAGAAAAAAAAAGTTACTCTCCTAGTGAGAGAGAGAGTAAAGTTACAGATGTAAGTATGTAAGGTGTTGAATGCTGATTAGCATGTCATTCGGGCTTTCCACTTGATGTAATTAGGAGAAATGAAGGAGCCTTAAAAAACAGCTCTGGAGAGAAATGTGGACAGCTGTCTAAAGCATTTTGTGTTTCAAGCAAATATTCCTGGAATTCTTCACTGAAGGAGATGCTAGAAAGTAGTCTCTGAGCATGACTAGATGAGTCTGTGTTTAGTAGAGTAGGTCAAAGCAGAAATTATATGTTTGAGTTGGTAAGGCCATAAAACAAGTGCAGAATCAATCAATCGCCCTCTTTTTCGTAAAAATCCAAATGGGTTTTGGTGGTGGTTTTGGTTCATTCTGTCTTGCCTTGTGAGATGGATAATATCTTTCTCTATTCACTTCATAAGCATGTGGCAAGGACACAATAAAAGACAATTACAGTTATGCAGCACATAAAGACATTTCAGCCAATGATGGACCACATATATGACAGTAGTCCCAAAAGATGATAATATCAGATGTTTACTGTACCTTTCCTATGTTTAGATACACACATACTTACTACTATGTTACAGTTGCCTATGGTATTCAGTACAGTAACATGCTGTACAGTTTTTAGGAGCAACACTCTATGGCATATAGCCCAGGTGAGTCATAGGCTATACCATCTAGGTTTCTGTGAGTACACACTATGATGTTTCCGTAACAACAAAATTGCCTAATGATGCAGTTCTCTGATCGTATGGCTGTCACTAGATGACGTATGACTGTTCTCAATAAAATAACTTAGAGATTTAAGGGAAAAAAGTACAACCATATAAAAATTAAGACATATAAGCATTCTGTTGTGGTTTATAGTGCATTCACTTGAAGTTATTATTGTAGTGGTATATATGAACTGATGTCCTTAACCTCCCTTTACCATAAGTAAAATTGAAGACTAAAGCCTCCATGAAGCCAATATAGAACTTTAAACTATGGGACAATATCTTTACTGGTATAGTAAAGTCAGTAAAGAGAGGAAAAGATGAAGCTAAAACTTTTCTTCTGAACTATATTTTCATCAGCTCTGCAGTTTGTTTTGTGTTAAGTAAATTTTTGTTGAAATAAAGCATTAAAGGCCGGGCACGGTGGCTCACACCTGTAATCCCAACACTTTGGGAAGCTGGGGCGGGTGAATCATGAGGTCAAGAGATCAAGACCCTCCTGGCCAACATGGTGAAAACCCGTCTGTACTAAAAACACAAAAATTAGTCGGGCATGGTGGTGTGCGCATGTAGTCCTAGCTACTAGGGAGGCTGAGGGAGGAGAATCACTTGAATCCAGGAGGCAGAGGTTGCAGTGAGCCGAGATCATGGCATTGCACTCCAGCCTGGGTGACAGAGTCAGACTCCGTTTCAAAAAAAATAAAAATAAAAATAAAATGAAAAAAGAAATAGACATTAAAAATGCACAAATGAAAGTGTACATATTATTACTTAAAAAAGTGAACATACCTGTGTAATACTCAGTAAGTTCAAGGAATAGAACATTATTAGCATATAAGGACCTCCCCTTTGTCACATTTTGTCATTAGAAAAAGAAATTGCAATCTTGATTCTTTTATCTTGCAATTAGTTTCATGTTGCTGACCTTTATATAAGTAGTAACATATCATATGCACTTTGTTGTACCTATATTGGGTTGTATAATTGCAGTTCACTCATTTTCATTGCTGTAGAATATTTCGTCACATAAATATACTAAAATTCATTAATCCCGACTTTTGACAGACATAGGTTGTCTTTAATTGTTGGCTACTGTTAATCTTCTTGTATGTGATTTGGGCACGCAAGTACACATTTCTGTTGAATATATACCTAGAAGTGGAAATGATGTGTAATAAGGTGTATGTTTGTTCAACTGTGGTAGATTTGATCAAATAATTTTCTGAAGCAGTTGTACTATTTAATTCTTGTACCAGCAATGTCTGATGTTGCTCTATATCCTCACCAGGGTTTGGTGTTGTCATTCTCCTTAATTTTATCCATTTTGGTGGATATATAGTGATATCTCACTGTAATTCTAATTTGCACCTCTTTGACAACTAATAAAATTTGACCATTTTACATACATTTATTGGCCATGGATATTACCTTTTGTGAAATATCTGATCAACTCTGTTGCTCATTTCTTTTTTGAGTTGTCTTTTTTCTTCTGGTGGTGTAGTAGTTGGTATATTCTGGATACGTGTCCTTTTGAAACATGTGCCTTGCAAACATCTCTTTCCAGTCTATGGTTTGCCTTTTTCACTTTCTTAATGATGTCGTTGGATGAATATAATCTCCTAATTTTAATGTGGTCTTCCTTAATGGTTAGTGTATTTTGTGTACTGTTAAAGATAGCTTTACTTATCCAAGAGCATAACAATACATTCTTATTTTTTGGAAATGTATTTTTACCATTTGTTTTTATGTCTACAAAGCACCTGAATTGATTTTTGTGTATGCCGAAAGGTAAGGTCCTTTATATATTTTTTCTTTATGTATAACCAATTTGCTCAGCAGTATTTATTGAGAAGAAAATTCTTTCAATATCTCAGTGCAGTTTCACTTTTGTCCATAAAGCAAGTGACTACATATTTGTGCAGATTTGTCTTTAGGTTCTCCTCATGTACACTGTCTCCTTTCTCTGTGCATACACTGTCTTAATTACTATATATTGTATTAAGTCTTAATCCGGTAATGTATCTCTGTTGAATTTGTTCTTCTCCAAGATGATCTTGGTTATTCTTATCCCTTTACATTTCCATATGGATTTTAAAATTATCTTGTGGATTTCCATATTTAAAAATATCTGCTAGAATTTTGATTGAATCTATATATCATTTTTGAAAGAAATGTTATCTTTTCAACATTGTATTCTGTTCAGAAACATGGTAAATCCTTTCATTTGTAGTTTTTAATGTCTTTAATTTCTCTCAGTAATGGTTTTTGGTTTTACATGTGCAGATCTTATGCATATTTTATTAGATATTTTTTCTTGTATTTGCTTTCGTTGGATGCTGTTGCAAATTGTACGTATATTTTTATAATTTCATTTTCTAATTGTTAGTGTATATCAAAGTAAAATTGATTTTCAAAATATTGACTATTCCTTCAATTCCCTTGCTAAATTTACTTGTAAGTATTAATTGGTTTACTGTAGAAGCCTTTGAATTTTATATGTATAGAGTTACATCATCTGCCAATAATGTCATTTTTTCTTTTTCTCTAATCCTTGTATCTTCCAGTTATTTTTCTTGCTTATCTCTGGCTAGATGTTGAACAGAAGAGGTATTAATGGACATCTTTGTCTTTTTCCAACTTTGTGGAGAAAAGCTTCTGTGTTTATGTATGATACTAATTATGGGTTTTATGTAGATACCTATTAATATCTACATATATTATTAGGAAATTTTATTCTATTTCCAGAAGTGCATTGATCAATTTTCAAACATCTGTGGATTTTCTACTTAAAAAATTCAGTTTCTAATCAACAGCAATGAGATCAGAGAATGCACTATGATTTTAATTCTCAGAAATGTGAGAATTAAACATTGAATAAAACATGATCTGCTTTTCTTTAGCATACAATACATTCCATATGCACTTGAAAGAATACCTATCACCTTTAAACACAATGTCATAATAAGTCAGTTACATCATGAATGTTTATTTTCTTGCTAAAATCATCTGTATCCTTACTGATTTTCGTTCACTTTTATTATTACTTAGGGAAATATGTTAAAATTTTCCACTATGATTGCTGATTTGTGCATTTTCTATTTCTGTCAATTTCTTTTGTTTCGTATATTTAAAGCAATGTTATTAGATAGGTAGATGTATAAATTTTAAACTGCTGTATTTTTCTCATGTCCTAACCCTTTTATCATTAAAATATGCTCTCTTTATATCTAATAAAATTAGGTTGCCTGAATATTTACCTTGTTTGATATCGTTGTAGCAACATCAGTCTTATTTTGATTCATATTTTTGAGTTGTTTTTCCATCCTTCACTTTCACCCTCTCTGTGGTATCTAAGGGCATATGGGTTTGTGCGTGTGTGTTTTAACAGCATAAAGTTGGGTTTAAAAAATAATCTTACCTCTTCGTTTTAACAATGTTGTATTTAGTCCATTTACATTTAATGTAACTGCTGATACATTTGAATTTATGTTTACCATACTACAAGTAATTTTCTATTGTGTTTACTTATTTTGTTTCTGTTGTTTCTTTGTTTTGCACTAATTAACTATTTCCATTAATCCACTCTCATATTTGGCTAGTTTAGTAATTATACTTCACAGATTTTTATTGATTTCCCAAGAGATTACAACTCACACTCTTATTTAAGAGAATCTCTTTTATTTGTGTTTGTTTTTTTTTTGTTTTGTTTTTGTTTGTTTGTTTGTTATTTCTTCTTGAGACAGGGTCTCTGTCAGCCAGGTTGAAGGGCAGTGGCATGATCATACTCTTGGGTTCAAGAGATCCTCCTACCTTAGCCTCCTGAGTAGCTGGCATTACAGTTTCGAGCCACCATGCCCAGCAATTTTTTTTTTTTTTAAGAAATGGGATCTTGCTATGTTGCCCAGGCTGGTATCAAACTTTTGGTCTCAAGTGATCCTCCAACCTCAGCCTCCCAAGTAGCTGGAACTACAGGCACATGCTGCCATGCCCAGCCCAGAGCATCTGTCTTAAATTTGCACTCTTACTAACTTCCAGAAAATACAAAACCCATAAAACACTTTATTTTATTTACCCATTTCTTGATTTTTGTATTCATATTGTCATGCATTTTAATTTTAGCTGTATTTTTAATTTTAATTTTTATTTATTTATTTTATTGAGATGGAGTCTCGCTCTGTCACCCAAGCTGGAATGCAGTGACATGATCTCAGCTCACTGCAACCTCCGCCTCCTGGGTTCAAGCAATTCTCCTGCGTCAGTCTCCTAAGTCGCTGGGGCTACAGGAGCATATGCCACTACGCTCGGTTAATTTTTGTATTTTTAGTGGAGATGGGGTTTTGCCATGTTGGGCAGGCTGGTCTCGAACTCCTCACCTCAGGTGATCTACCTGCCTCAGCCTCCCAAAGTTCTGGGATTACAGGCATGAGCTACTGTGCCTGACCAATTCTAGCTGTACTTTAAACCACAAAGTAATTTATTTCTTTTTGTAGATGTTATATATTTTCAAATGTACATGCATAGTTACCATTTCCATTACTCTTCACTTCTCTCTGCATTTTTCTATTTGCTTCTGGCTTCTTTTTCATTTTGCTCAAAGAAATACTTTACTATTTTCTTTAATCTGTGTCTACTGCTAATGAGTAATCTTAGTTTTTATATTCTTCTTTCATTTTTGGAGGACATATTATCTGAGTCTAAAATTCTGCTTTAGTAGGGTTTCCCCCCCTTTAAGCACTTTAAAGATAAGGCATTACCTCCTGGTTTCCATTGTCTCTTCCACTTCTTTGAAAGAAATGATACTTTCGCCCTCCGGGCACTCTTATGATTTTTCTCCTTGTCTATACGTTTTGCCAGTTTTATGCTGAAGTCCCTCATTGTGATTTTCTTTGTGTAGTTTTCTTTATATTTATTCTACTTCAGGTACACAGGATGTTCTGAATTTGTCCTTGCAGTTTTTCTTCAGCATTGAAGAATTCTTGGTAAAAATCTTTGCAATATTGCATTTGCCACATTCTCCCTCTGCTCTTTCCAGCACTCAAGTTGCATAAATATTAGATCTTATTATCACGACCCACATATGTCTTACGCTCTTTTCTGTACTTTCTATTCATTTTACTCTACATGCTTCAGTCTCAGTATTTTCTACTGACTTATCTTCCAGTGTTGTAATCCCTATTTTAGCTCTTTCCAAACTACTGTTGAGCTTATCTTTTAACATATGCATTTAAGTAACTATGTTTTTAGATTTATATGTTTTATTTGCTTTTGTTTAGGTTTTAGTTTTGTGGTAAATTTCTCTGTCATGTTTCATTTCCTGAAGCTGCTGATTAATTTATCTTAAATTATGTGTCTGTTATCTTTAATATTTGTGTCACGTTTGGGTTTGTTTCTATTGTCTGCTTGTTCTTTTGAGACTCCTTTTTCAACAAGATTATACTGTCTTTTTTTTTTTTTCATTGAATCATAGACATTCTGTTTGATTGTGAGAACCAATCTGTTATCTCATTCCAGAGAAGATTCATTCCCTTCTGTGACAGGGAGCAAAAGAATGGAACATATCAATCTAATGATGAATTGAGCTGACTGTAGATGGTTTTCTGCCTTTGTAAGACTTAGTATTCCTCTTTCCAAGGGTATAGCTTTCTAGATATCCTAGTTGAGAGTCCTCACAGGATCATGAGAATGCCAGTATTCTGTCCTGCTTTATATATATATTTTTCTGAATGTCTCTTAGCCTATTGTTCAATGCAGCTTAATTAGTAACTTCCTTGAAGAGTGGAGTGGTACAAATCCTGATTCTTTTTCTTTGGATTCTCTGTCCCTCAAATTTCTATCTCTTTTGATAGCATAAAACTCCAATATTTTACTTCTTAGTCTCTTGAGATTGCCTAAAACTTCTCTGCCTATTAACAGCTGGCCTTCATCTGCGTTTCCATCTTCTTGCTCTAAGCCAAGAATTGGCAGATGCCATAAAGGGAAAAAAATATTTTAAAAAAATTGGGATTGCCATGGTAAGCTCCCTTTTCTCCGCAAGTTTGCTCCGAAGTCTTGACTATTTCAGAAGCTCTCCTATGCCTTCATCTTGTGTCTTTGCATATTGTCCAGCTTTTCCTAATTGCTTTTAGCTACAGCTTGTTATTATTATTTTGTTGATGAACATCCAGTTTGAAATCTATTAACTTTGGAAAAATAATTATCTACTACATATATATTGTAAAATAAATAAGTTTATTTATTTCAGGTTTTTAAAAAAGTCTATTTTATTATTTTTGACCTACTATAAGCTGCTCCATGATATTTGAAAGTGGAAGTCACTTCCTATGAATATTTTCTTTGAAAAATGATTATATTAGATAATGTTCAGTGATATTTTACATGTTAAATTGTTTGAAAATAAATCACTTAAAACTCTATATACTCTGGTATTACAAGGAGTTACAGTGTATAACCTTATGAGTATTCTTTCTTTCTTTCTCTTTATTTGTTTTCTTCTCTCTTCCCTTCCCTTCCCTTCCCTTCCCTCCCCTCCCTTCCTCTCCCCTCCCCTGCTCTTCTTTCTTTCTTTCTTTCTTTCTTTCTTTCTTTCTTTCTTTCTTTCTTTCTTTCTTTCTTTCTTTCTTTCTTTCTTTCTTTCTTTCTTTCTTCTTTCTTTCTTTCTTCTCTTCTCTTTTCTTTCTTTCTTCTCTTTTCTTTCTTTCTGCTCTTCTCTTTTTCTTTCTTTCTGCTCTTCTCTTTCTTTCTTTCTTTCTTTCGCTCACAATCTCAGCTCACTGCAAACTCCGCCTGCCGGGTTCAAGTTATTCTCCTGCCTCAGTCTCCTGAGTAGCTGGTATTACAGGTGCATGCCACCACACTCACTAATTTTTTAAATATTTTTAGTAGAGACAGGGTTTCACCACGTTGTCCAGGCTGGTCTCGAACTCCTGACCTCAGTGATCCGCCTGTCTTGGCCTTCCAAAGTGCTGGGATTACAGGTGTGCGCCACCGCGCCCGGCTGTATCCTTTCTAGAGTATGCAAATTGTGTGTCCGAATTAAAATAACCTGCCAACATCTCTTAAAATATATGTATTATATGCTTTAAGCTTGGCTATGTTTTGAGAAATTGTTAGAACTTTAGTACATAATACTTTACTTATAAAGTGATGTATTAAGCCATTCTTGCCTTACTATAAATAAATACCCAAGACTGGGTAATTTATAAAGAAGAGGTTTAATTGGCTCACTGTTCTACAGGCTGTATAGGAGGCATGGCACCAGCATCTGCTTCCGGGGGGCCTCAGGAAGCTTTCACTGATGGCAGAAGGTGAAGCAGGAGCAAACATTTCACATGAGAGAAGGAGGTGCCACACAATTTTAAACAACCAGATCTCATGAGAACTTATTCACTATTGTGAATACAGGACCAAGAGGATGGTGCTAAACCATTCATGAAAAATCCATCCCTATGATCTGATCACCTCCCACCAGGCTGCACCTCCAGTATTAGAATTACAATTCAACATTAGATTTGGGCGGTAAAAATATGTAAACTATATCAAATGATAACAACATAGGAGAAAAAAACTCAGAACATCATAATAATATATTTGGTTATTGGGGTACAAGCTCATATGGATGCTTTAAAAAAGAGTCTCAATAATTAGATGCTCTTGGTAATATAATATAACTCGAATGAGTTCTTAGCATCTTAGCTTTCAATGATGTGTTAAGAATTGATATAAAATTGAAATAATCATTATACATACTGAATCAAAAATATTTTGCAAGTGAAATGTATCCCGTAATCTCTTACTCAAGAAGCAGAAATTGAGTAAACTCTGTGTTAAATGAAATAGTTTTGGAACTGCTATGTTCAGCACCTATTTCTTTTTGACATGACACTGTCACTGTTTGCACCAAAGACCCATTTTGGATACTTGATTAAAAATCATGATTGGCTTTTCCTCTATATTTTAGTACCTTGATTCTCAGAAAGGCTTAATTCCATGTTTCCGGCTCCTTCCCATCTTCTCATTCTGTCATGTAATCTTACCTCAGGTATGTCTCATTTTTTTCCCCACCAAAGGCAGTTATATTCCTGAACTCATCTTGCATGATGAGTTCAGGTGCATATTATCAAATAGTTGATCTGATAAACTGATATTTAATAAGATGCATATTTCAAGTGGAAACATATTTCAATCAAATATTTCATTATGATAGGTCTTGAATAAAAAAATCTTCATGTTGTATTAAATACACATTTTCAAAGGAAAAACATTGCTTTTTTACATTAAGCATTTAAGTGAGTCTGCATAATACACTTTTCTGGTTATAAATATATAGATTTAGTAGATTCTAAAGATTTCTCCCCTCCCCAAACCAATTCCAACCTGAGGGATAT
Source organism: Piliocolobus tephrosceles (assembly GCF_002776525.5). NCBI lineage: Eukaryota > Metazoa > Chordata > Mammalia > Primates > Cercopithecidae > Piliocolobus > Piliocolobus tephrosceles. The sequence goes on from NC_045439.1 coordinate 116,996,015, forward strand.
GGTAGAACAACTGTCATAGTAATTAAGCCATTCTTGTACTTTGAAACTTTTCTTCCAACCAAGGTAGCATCTGGTTTTCTTTATTTTGACAATTGTAATTTCCCAGTTTCAGGAAATTTTACATTTTCCTTCAAATTAGCATTGTATGTATGAGTGTCTGCCAGGTTTCACAGTTTGCAAGTGTAATATCCATTGGATATTTGTATTGGAAATTACAGGTTTTTTATTTAATAGTATGCTTTTAGGAGGGATATTATCCGTAAGTCCCTGAAAGAGTAAGACATTTTCATTCAAATCTCTAAATTATTTTATCACCTCCATTCTATAAAGATATTTGTCTCAATGATGTTCAAGGATGCATTAGAAAACAAAATATACATACGTTGCCACATGTATATAAAAACAATTTTGAAGGTGTTTCACATAATCCAGAAAACAAACTATAAAAAGAAAAATGAAAATATTATTATATTATTGGTGGCCTTTATCCGCAAACTTTACTATCCTATCGTAAGCCTTATATTCAGATAATTACTTTTATATACATTATCAGTAACAGACTGATATCACTCTGGTTATATTATTATTCTCTTATCTATGTCATTAAACACCTTACTACTTAATTATATTCTCTAAGTGGTGTTAATATAAAACTGTTGTAACTTCAAAACATTGAAAATCCCTGGTCTAGCTGTTATAACACCACGTCCACAAGATATAGCTATATGCCTCTTTTATACTGCACTTATGTTTAAATTTAATGCCAACATTTTATTGCTAAGAAACATGTTAAGCGAGGATGGAGACACCATATTTATTGAAGGGCACATCTACATTGGCAGGTGTTTTCTGACTTAAACATTTGTTTCAGATAATATTTTATTCAGGAGCATCTTATCAGCCAAAATGTTTTCTCTTTTTTTTTTCCAGTTTTGAAAATTCCAGTTTCCTCACCACATATTTTAAGCTGGAAATGTTTAAGAGGAAATATTCTTTTCCTTGGTCCCAAATGCTTCAAAACTCTCATTTCCTCAGCGAAAATCTTCTGTCCAGGCTGGTATTCACACGGAATATTTCAGCTCTTCAGGCATTGAACTTTATTTTCCAAATGTTTTCTCTTTAAAAATAGGCTTTTAGATTGTAGCTTCTCATTTGGAAACAGTTGAAAGGGTATGTAAGTATACAGGTCAAGGGGGAGGGACTTGAAAAGTACCAATTAGGGTATGGCATTTGTCTAAGACAATTTTAATATTAATCTCGGAAAGATAAATGGCTAAGGTTCTTAAAGAAACTGACTGCTGACAATGTCTGGAATTAACACACTTAATTCTAAATCTGTGCAATTTGACCTTAATTTTTTTGTGAACAAAAGTTCCACTTTGCACTAATTTGCATTGCTGCTACTTTCATTTTAAATTGGAATTTTTTATCACCATCCATCTGTAAGATACCTCCTGTTACTAATTTCTGATGTGGATCCTCTCATTAATATGAGATTCACAATTGCATAGATTAAAAGTTATCTGATCATATCTGGCTCATCCCATGTTGTATCATTCTGTTCCTATATTTGATAGAGAGTAATTTAACTGTGACAATGTTAGTATATAAAGATAACGAGTCAGATAGTAACTATTGGAAGAGTAGAATTTTAATACATATGTTGACAGTTTTATTTTACAGGGTTTAACAGTATTAGGTGGATTTCTTTTTCTTTTTTAGACATTTTAATAGAGTTGAAAACATGAACTTTGTATTTTGCGATCTCATAAATCATAAAGATTTAGACATAAATGATGTGATAATGATACTTTAAATAGTTTTCTAAAGCAATATGCATGTGTAAGTAATTTTTTTTTCTTTTTTATGATGAATCACTTGGAAATCTCTTTAAGCAAAATAAATTTCTGTTTCTGATAAAAACTTTTGTAAGCATATATAACAATATAGAAAACATTGTTTTTAGGGATATCTGAAGACCAAAAGGTTGAGTTACTGAGAGAGAAAAGAAGCCTCTGGAATCCACTTCCCACAGAAACTCTTCATGCTCTTAATTGGTGGTTTAGATCAGCAACAAAGAAACAAACCTTTCCAACAAAAGACAGGAGTGCAGTGAACTGAGGCTCCCTGTAAGAGCTGGATTTGAGGGTGGAGTTAAAGTACCTACAGAGACATCAAGAATTCTCTTTATGATCTCGGACACATCAGTTCCTGGGTAGGCCAATGCTAAGACTTCAGGATACTTGGAAACTCTCAGCATCTGTTCTTTTATTTGCTTAAAAATTGAGCATCTCTAAATATTAAAATATTGTCTTTAATATCAGTGATAATTCACTGAAGGATTAAAGGACTCTTGCTTCTACCTGGTTTCAGTAATTATAATAAGCTTTATATAAGGCTGTGCATTTTTAGCCTCAATCCTTCAACTTCCCCAGTTCTTTGGTACCTATTATCTCAGCTTTTCTTCCCTAATCTTCCCAGAGTGTTAACTCTGAGAAGAAACACATGCTTTGACTAGTGCTTCCTAGAAATGATGCCTGTATTTTCTCTCCTGGAAAATAAGGATGACACTACCCACCTTCCAAAGTGGTTGGGGCAAAAAATGAAATAATATTTGTGAAAGTGCTCAGCTCAGTGGCTTGTACACAGAAGTTGCTAATAAATTATGGCTCTTTTCCCAGCTATTCTCTGCCCCTACCCTCTGACCTGTATGATGAGACTTGCTGGTACCCTGGTTAATGACATCTTTTGGAGCCAGTGGTGTTTCATGCTACCTAACCATGCCTTGTAGAAGACTGCCTACCCTTGGTAAACTTCCCTTTTCATCACCTTAAACTCCTTTCCTCTCCAGCTTCTCCTATATATTTATTTGACTTAACAAATCTGAAGACCTGAAGCCTAAATGACTAGAAAGTGTGAACCATTTCTAACAGCATCCTAAATGAAGAAAAGAATTGAAAAACCTAATAAATAATGTTAGTGTGAGAACCATGAGGACCACAGAAATTACCATGGAAGAGTGAAAAGAGCTCTTGCCTAAGTGGTCGGAGCCCCTTTCTCTTCCCTAGTTTTAAGTAGCACCTGCTAGTAGGGTACTCTAACATTTCATAATCAATTACAGTATTAGAACATTAAGTTAAATCAGGTGCCAAGTTCTTCCTGGAACAATAGCACTTAGGAGATACTCTAAGAAAATATAGTCAAATATATTTGAAAACTGCTGTGTGCTATGCCCTCCTCCTGTACCCCCAATCATGTAGAGTCACAAAGTGACATTACAGAGTCTGTGAATTCCTGGAAGGTGAAATTTGCTTAAGATGATCTATTTCAGTGCCCCTGCCCAATTATTATTTCCTAAAAATCATTCTGGACAACATGCTGAACACTTCTAGCTTCAGTGAGAAACCTAATTTTAAGAATATGGTGATCCTTATGTCTTAACTGACCGTTCTTCTTAGTGTAAGAGGAATATACATCATCATATCTTCAAATTTGCTACTGAATCTGTTTCCCTAAAGAAGGTACCATTTTTCTGGCCTTTGTGGCTTATTTAAAGTCCTAAAGTGTCATTAGTTGTTGTTGGCAGTTAAAAACAGCTCAGGGAGTTGATGGCAGCCTGTCATCATAGAGCACCTATTTTTTTGAGCTTATCCTGAAATATGAGATGTATGATTACAAAAAGATAATTGCTATTAACAATGATTTTTTTCTTTTTGTGGATTAAATGTCGTTTTTATCAGTCAATATTAACTCAGTTCAATTCTAATGAACTCCCATTTCATGTCTCCCATTATAACGCATTGTGCTGGAATGCCTGCTGTGCCTCTCCCACTTTTGTGGCCGAGCACGATACACACGGGACAGCAAACAGAGGTTTAGAAAGGTTAAGTGATATTTCTTTGGCCTAGAATGTGTTGAAGAGCCTGCGAGGTAAAGTCATGCTCTGCACACGGGTAGAGGAAGAGTGACTGAAGGGACTCTTGACCCTCCTCTGCAGAACACGGCACAGGGCCTTTGCCTGCTTAGTGTCCCATTCGCTATTGTGACAAATGAGGTATAACTAAATTCCAGCATTTCTCAGGTCCTTTCATGTTCTAATCATCCGAAGAACTCTTTAGCTAGTTAATAATTCCTTTTCATCCTAATAGAGCCTTAGAGAATAATTTCGATCATAGTTAAGCACAGTTAAGTCAAGCAGAGTTAATTAATAGGCATTTCATGTTTCGTATGCCAAGTATTTTTGTAGATGGGGATGAGCTCTGGAACAGGTGTCATAGACATGTTACTGTGGAGGTATGTGTGTGTGCCCAGATCAGGAAGGAACAAACGAGGGCTGGGCAAAAAGGGAAAGAATAAAACAGAAGAATGTGAAAGAAGGTGACTCTACCTGACTGAGAGTAGTGTTTCTTTAGAGGGGGGACTACAATTTGTATTTGTGATTGGAAGAGATTATGTAAAGTGCTGAACTGAAGGAATGTGTAAAATGTACATAGCGATGAAAGATGGGAGTTTGGTACTGAAAGTATCTGGTGGGAATGGAGCAATGGCTGGGGCATGTTTTCAGTCTAAGTGACAGAAAGGCAGGTAAGTATATTTTTTGCTGCTCTGACCTGCAAAGATTAATAGTGTATATGTGCCAACTAAAAGTTCAACATTAAATTTCAGAGGGGTTATCAAAATAACTACTGCATTATTCCACTAGGAACCCTCAGTAAACAGAGTACTTTATTTCTTTCTAAAAATTAAAGGCTTGATTGTTAAACATCACACTTGACATTTGATTAGCATGACTGTCAAAATGTTCTCTGTCTTAGGGGTAATTAAACATTACGTGAAAGCATATCCCATTTTCAAGAGTAGATTTTGATCAATACTACAGAAATATCACATATCAGAGAGACATATACCATTTGTTCATATACAGGTCAGAAAATTAAACTAATGACTTAATTTATATTCAACCCCAGCCTTCTATTTTACAGGCAGAAAACTTGTGCTTCCTGTAATTGCACAAGCAATTAGGCATTTACACTCTAAAAATTAAGAGAAAATGTCTGATTGTGTATGCAATATCTGTGCCCACAACTAACAGTGGCTACAAACAATCCTGCTACCAAAATGAAAGCCAGGGATAAAAAGCCGGCCCCAAGTCATTGCCCTTTTTGAAGCCTGGAACATACTTTGCTCATAACTTCAGTGGCTTTGAAAGTTCTATTTTTGACAGACATAAGCATTAGCCTGTAGTGCTCCTTACAATCTGAAGTACAAATTACTATCATTTAAATAAAGTGGAAATGGTGACAAATTCTGAACAATTTTATTATAAAGATATATTATATTTGAAAATCTTCTCTGGAGTATTTTATACCAATCGTGTTGGAAATTTATGTTAATATGAGTGCCTGATTTTTAAAGTTACATTTCCTGCTCTTAAAGCCCACCCAGAATTTGTCTCTAGTCACTTTACACCTCTTCAAATGACACCCAAATATTTACAGCCCCAAAAGCACCACAGGAATTACATGAAATGCATTACATTCACAAAAAGCTGTCGTAGAAATGAACAAAGGATGATTCTGTGTCTTTCCATCTAAAATGTCTATTTTGTTAGTATACCACTGAATTTAAGTTGTGTTTTTCTCACTGTAATATGGAAAATATGCTTTCTGTGTTCAATGCCTATCTTTCAAAGTAAGAGTTAGGAAGAAAACAGTGTCCATTTGCTACTGTCTTCATTCAATGTCTCTAAATAAAAGCTAAAGACTTTTAAGACCCTGATCCAAGTTAAATGCCCTCCATGTACTAATCAAATTCAGTGATTTAAAATAAACAGCTGTTAAACACAAAAATCTATGAGATTAAATTTTGCTGTAACCAAATACTGAAAATCTCCCCTTTTGCTAGACCTATTTAGAAGCTCATAAGAGTAGCCAAGCACTACCAACTCTTAATTTTACTTTACTCTCTCAGTCTGATATTCCAGCCATTATTTTTGTTGTTTTTCAAAAAATCTAACTACCCTTGCACTTATGTCATAAAAAATTCTGCCTTTTTTCCCTTTTTTAATATTTGTATTCAAGACAAACAACAGGAGGTTGAAATCAGGCCATTTAAAAGAAACATCTGCTGACATTTATTCATATGCTACATGTTCCACTTTCATCATTGAATGTAATGATAAACACACATTCCAGTCAATAATGGCAATTCCCAGCCAAGCTTTACAAATGGTCTCTTTAACACCTAAATTGACAGCTCGGGAGATTTTGAGATAGAAGCTAAATATGGTACATTTGGACACTGTTTGTCTAAGTCTAGGATGTCTTGAAGACTTTAATAAGCAGGCATACATTACAAAATAGTAGAAAGTCTTGACTGTGCAGGTATTGGAGCAGTTAAGTTTGATATTTTTTTCAGCAGATTAAATGCAGAAAAAAGAAAATCTCTCAGAAACAAATGGACCCTTTGGAGAGTAAAGTAAAACAAAGCTTTGACCCACACTATGTGCAGAATAGTTTTGTTTAAGAAAAAAAAACTAATTGCATATCACTAAAATTATATATCTTAATTGCAGAATGCTAAGCATGTTAAATATTTATTTTGAGTCACAAGTTAACTGAAATAAACTCTGTTTTGGGTTTCAATTATTTTAAGAACATTTTAATAAAATACGAAATGTATTTCATTTATTGCTTGCAATAAGTAATTATGTCAGCTTTTAATTTGCTAAGGATATCTTTCAAAACTATGCCATAGTTTTTGGTGCATATTTCTAATATTTCCTCAAAGGGAATCTTTCACAACAAAGTGAATTAACACTTAAGATAGCCATTAGAGATCTCATGGTAGGTTTGAAATTGGCTTGAGTCTCCACTGTGAGGACATATAAATACATGTTCCTCTGAGACATTAAGGATTCCATTTTATGTGTATCTTTTATCCATATCCCTTTACATTTTAGTTCAGATTGATTAACCTTATAACCGAATTATAGACTGTGTTCCAGCCAAGCAGAAAATCACAGCTTTGCCCAGCTCCGTCATGTGTGAAGAGTTTTTCTTTTCAAAACTCTGCTGTTACTGTGGTTTAAAACAGGTCACTTGCTCCTTGACTGAAAAGAATCTAGACATTTAACAAACTATCTCTGAAACATAATGAGAGGTTTGTAAAGTTATCTCATACAGTGCCATCCAAAGAACGAGACACACCAATCTGCAGTACTCCGATTAATGGTATTTTTCTCTGAAATCAGCTCAATTCAGGAGACAGCTTGAAATTGTTTTTTGTTTTTTTAATTTATTTCTCTATGCAGGACAAATGGGGCTAAATTTGGAATGTCATATTACAATGCTTTCATCTGCTCCCAAGGCTTGTTAAGCAAAGTAACCAGACAAATTCTAACACCTTATGATTGTTACATGTGGGAAAATAAAATGTCCACAGTATAAACTTACAGTCCTCGTGGCATGTGTCCCAGCAGTATAAAGCCTTTCTTGATCGTGGTAGGTGGAGGACAGGTCACAAGGACTTCTCAGGTAATATGATAGAGGTCTGGGTTGAAATCAGGGTTTTTATCACCAACATTTAAATTAACAGTAAGTGTATCAGAGAAAAACCTTAATATCATAATGTTCTTTTTCATAACATCACCTCTCCTATGAATCTATTGAAATTAGTTTAATGAAGTTTTCCTCTAAACGCCCACTTTCACATATTCACATCTCTACTGTGCAGTAAAATTATGTGGGTAAACCAATTTATGAAAGCTTTTGGGCAGAATTTAAAGGAACCGTATAATTTCTACTAATACTCTATCCTAAAAGCTTTTAAACATGGATGTTTGGTGAGAGTATAACTCAGACCTGCAGCAACCGCACTTGAGCAGACTGTACTTAAGGGTAAAAGGGAGAGAAAGTAGTATGCGCTCTCTCCCAGGCCCCCAAAGCCAGAGCGGAGCGAAGATGGGACGCCAAATAAATCTGCCAGTGATTACGCTAAAGGAAATTATGATCTTGTTATAGAAACCATTAAAGGAAAACCAGAGTTGGTATGTAAATATTGTTGCATCATTATACCACTGAAAAAAACAACCTAGTGCGACATTAGTATGTTATGCAATTAACAAAATGAAAAATGAGCTGCTTGAATTTAAAGCTTTTAATGTTTTTCAAACAGATAATAAGCATTTTCAATACCAATGTAAAACATAATAGAAAAGGTCTTCCTCAAAGAGTGACATATTTCGTCAATACTTACTAAGCCTTAAAGAGCTGATATGCATTCACATATGTCTGTTATTTGTTATTTTCTAACTCATCAAACATCAATCACCTATAAACTAAAGGAGGACGAAGATAAAAGACTGGCTAGAAAAATCAGAAAATGTGATATTTGTGATGCTTTCAGAGATGTGTTTTTCTGATTTTGAGAAAAACGGCTTGTATAGCCAACCTGGTTTAGGCAAAAGCCTATTATTAAATATTGTAGGAAACATTTTACATCTAAAAGTATTTTAAAATGTTAATTTAATTCTTCAGAATGGAAGAATTATAAATTACAATTAATATTTCATCTATTATTCAACATTCTTACTGACTTCTGAAGAACCAGCAATTAATTTATATTATCAATTACTCTAGTAGAATCTAAAAAATAGTTTCTCAGAGTTACTTACTTCATTGGAAAATGGGAAAACAAAAATTTCTTCAAAATATGTCATAAAACATTCTCATGCACTATAGCCTGCCCATATTGTGCAAGTATTTTAAAACATATTAATGATAACAATATTATTCATCTTACTGTGCTACTAGCTATAGCTGAATCTGAAAAACCACAACTATTTGCTATTTGAAAGCCAATGTATTGCCCAACCAAAAACAACTTCATAAAAATGAACTTACATTACCAACAACGAAGCTATTTACTTTGTAGATGATGGTGAATTTTCAGTATCAAATTCAGAAACAGTAAGGAAAAATTCATATGGGGACAATGCAACTTTAATAATTTCTAAATGAATATAATTTACTGTAGGCACTAGAAAGTTAATATGTTCTCTAAAGATTTCTTTAATTTAGTTGTTGCTAATTTATTCACACTAATACAGAAAAAAATACTGCAAAATTTTTCATAACAAAAAAACTGTGCATATCTCTGTGTTTTAGCTGGCATGTGGTTCTACACAGATGGTTTGGGGCTTTCTTTGCTGCAAAACAGATGGGCCTGCACTGTCCCTTACCAATCAAAAGAGAACTTGAAAATATAGGAATATCTTTACCTACATTGCGTCCTTTAATTCAAGAAATTAAAATGCCTAAAAGTATAAATAACTGCCTATGGAAAATAATTTTTGAAATGGGATGTCATATGTTGAAATTATACAGTAACCCAGTTCATGTTTAATGCAAAAATATAAAAAGTTTGGCTTGTACTCGATACTGTTTGTAACATGCAACTATTAACTTAAGAAATTTACAACTATGCAATGACTGTTATCATGTGTTCACCTTGCCCAAAAAACACTGCTGTTTTAAAACTTCAAGTGTGCTTAAGCATATTTCAATTCAAAGTGATCATTCTAGGCAGCATCATCCATTGAACCAAGTTAGCAAACACATATGAGTTTGGTACACTTAGAACTGACATACTTTTGCAACCAAAATAGAAGCTGAAACAAAACTCTGAGTTAATCTGAATGCTTTAAGTATTACTTTAATTATTCTCAACAGAAATTTAAAAAGTCTTTTATATATTGAATCAGAATTGAGGCCTACCTTCATCTTTAAGGTCTCTGTTGAAATGTGAAAGCATGACACTCAGGATTATTAAAAGCACTCTCTTTGTTTTGTATATATCAGTAAATTTTACAAAGTAATGTGACAGCACACTCTTATAGATAGCATCACTATGTGAGAGACAGACATCGTGGGCTCAATGAGCTTAGAATATAGTGTTGCTTATAGGAAGAACTCCCACTGCTTTTATCTCCAATATACAAATAAAGTTGTCAACATGTAATACTGCAACCAATTTGTGATATTTTGTAAATTTTGCATTCTAACAGCGAGTAACTTTTCTGACCTTAGTCAAGGCTTTTAGAGGCTGATGTTCCTCGGTGGCATTGTCCACAAATGCCAGCAGAGTTATTTGGTCTACCTATATTTACCCATGATAAGTGGTATTCAGAGCACTATACAACCTGTATTTTACTCTTCTCTAAAGTAATGTCTCTTATGCTTAACCATAAGGAAAGAAAAAACTGTATATATATATATATATATATATGTTTACATGAATGCTTCTACATGTTTACATATATTTACAATTATACATCTATAACTGCATGTAACTATACATATAAAATCCTATATAGATATATCTATAGGATATCTCGCTATCTATTCATCTCTATATCAAGATATATATATCTTCATTTCTGCAACTATTTTACCAAGGAATACAGAAAGACTTGTTCTCTACATATAAGCAGCATATCTTAAATTGGTTTCTGTTTATAATGTTTAGATTCTAAAAAGCAACTGAGTATTTTTTCTTTTGTCTGTGTGATGCAAAATAACAGCTTTGCTTATATTTTTTCAATTACATGAAAATCAGTGTCTCCCATAGATCTATGATGAAAGGTTTTGCCAGGCTAGTAAATGTAAATAAAACTATAAAATAAATATTTTTAAGACAAGAAACTGTTCCCAAGCACTCCTAAATACTTTGGCAGCGTCTACATAAACAAACAATGATATGGTAATTACAAATAATTTTTATCCATTCTTTAAAATAGTTTCTAAAGATGTCTTCTAGCCTAAACCTAGATCAAATTACTGTAGTTAAAGACCACAATCTTAAAATGATCCCACACTTTAGTTTTCTAATAATTTAGTCTTTTTAAATATCTGCATTATTAAAGTTTTCTAGAATAGTTTTCCAACAATGTACGAGTTATGAAGTTCTCTGGCTTAACATTCAGTAAATAAACATTAATTACACTATAGAACCAAGGTTCACAATCAGCAAATTTAAGTTTTGCTGCGTTAAAAATAAATCCGAAGTATTGGGAATACTCTTGACAAGGTCCCCTTTCCCCCAAGTTCTTACACAAAATAAAATAAAATAAAACAAAGCAAAACTCCACAAATTATCATAGAGATAACTTTTAAAATTTTAGTGAATTTTCTAATATATGTCTTTTATATAAATATATATATATATTCATATTATGGACCGGGCACAGTGGCTCATGCCTGTAATCCCAGCACTTTGGGAGGCCAAGGCGGGTGAATCACGAGGTCGAGACATCGAGACCATCCTGGCTGACCAACACAGTGAAACCCCGTCTCTAGTAAAAATACAAAAATTAACTGGGCATAGTGGTGCATGCCTGTAGTCCCAGCTGCTCGGGAGGCTGAGGCAGGAGAATCGTTTGAACCTGGGAGGCAGAGGTTGCAGTGAGCCAAGATCGTGCCACTGCACTCCAGCCTGGGTGACAGAGTGAGACTCCATCTCAGTATATATATATTCATATTATATAAAATTATAAAATAATATTGTTTTATAAACAGATTTTTCTAACGTATAATGAATAGTTTCTATTATCATTAAATATTATTTTCATTGCTATATAGAATTCCATTAATGGACATGTAATTCATTTAACCCATATTCTACCACTGGGTATGTAGATTATTTTCATTCTTTTTTCCTATTCTAAGAAATGCCAGTAGGCATATATTCTCATAGGTGTGTTTTTGAAAGCACTTAAGGTGTTTTAAATATACTACTTAGCAGGATACAATAATATGTATTCTCCTCAATCAATACATTCCTATAAATATGTCTCCTTTCCTAAGCAGATGAAAGTATTAAACTACAAACTGTGCACCTCATATACTAGTAAAGAATATTATACTAACTCATCAGATTTGTTGGTTTGTTTAATTCTTGAAACCTGCACTACTGCCTTGTGTATCTTTCCCTAATAATCAAAGAGCTGAGTTTTTCTGAAGAGGCACAAACTCAAAAAATCCCAGTTGTATCCTGTCACCTTATGCATGGATATTCACATTGTGGCAGCACTGTGCCAGACACCAGCACACCCGTTCCAGAAATAGTCTGATTTCTGTCACTGTGGAGCCAACCACCATGAGAGAATTATCTGTCTGCACAGAGCTGGACTCAGGAATGGCCATGAAACCTCAAGGCAGAAGTTTGAAAGTCAGTATATGAATATGAGTGACTGTGTCTTTTTTACCCCCTTTGCTACGAGACCATGTCTGGATAGAGGCTGCCCTATTAGTCTCGTCCTGTAATGCACATTTGGAATATAGCCACAGCTACAATGGACAAAGGATGAGTAAAAAAAATCACATTCTGCTGTTGTAAGGTACTGAAATTCTGGATTCATTTGTTATGACACATCGATGATCTTTTCCTGACTAACACACTTAGAGAACAGCAATGTATTCACAGGAATAAGGAAGTCTTGAGAGGTAACATAGAGAAGTGGATGAAGCCAGTCTCCTTAGGCTAAAACCTTCTTCTTGCCTCTTTATAACCAAGTAACCTTGAGGACATTATATTACTTTTATAGGTTCTTATCCTCCAAAGCAAATGGAGATAATAGTACCTAGCCTCAAATAGTTGTTATGAAGATTGAATGATACATTACATGTAGTATTTAATGTCTGATAATACATAGAAAATCTTCAATCTATATCAGCTATTAATTTTAAAACTAGTATTAGCATTAGCAGTTTTAAGCAGAGATTACAGCAGTAAAGAATTTGGGTTTTCACTCAAAAACACCTGGCTTCAACTCTCAATTCTGAAACTCTCAGTGTAAATTTGTATTCATAACTTGAGTTTTCTGAGCCTTTGTTTATTTACTTACAAAGTGAGGATAAGAATGCTTACCTATTGTATCACTGAGGTGATGAAATAAGTTTGTAGTATAGAGAGCACAATACATGGCACGTTGGAAACACCCAATAAATGATGCTGTTATTATGATTAAAAATCAATAGTGACCACTTTTAAAAGACTCTAAATGATAGAAAGGTACTTTGGTGGCCATATTTGGCCATCTTCTCTGGATATTAGATTCTCAATTTGTTGCTTTAAAATCTGCTGCTGTAATCCCGGCACTTTGGGAGGCCGAGGAGGGCAGATCACGAGGTCAGGAGATCGAGACCATCCTGGCTAACATGATGAAACCCCATCTCTACTAAAAAATACAAAACTTAGCCAGATGTAGTGGTGGGTGCCTGTAGTCCCACCTACATGGGAGGCTGAGGCAGGAGAATGGCGTGAACCCGGGAGGCGAAGCTTGCAGTGAGCCAAGATCACGCCACTGCCCTCCAGCCTGGACAGCAGAGTGAGACTCTGTCTTAGAAAAAAAAAAAAAAAAAAAAAAATCTGCTGCGAAACTTCTAAATCAACCTTGATGGGTCAACTCTGATTTTATGCACAAATTTCATGTAGCGTGACTGCAAGAATCATCTTTGATCTGACCAAAAGTCTCTTTGAATAATCAAACCATGTTGAACTACATAAAATATGTGTTATACAAAATGTAATAATCCATTAGTCAAATCCATCTAGTGAAAGAGGATTTCAAGTGTTTGAAGAGAGACAAAGAACAGACAAAGAAGTGAACCTACCTGGTTTATAGTCTTCATTCACAAAAACAGGCTCTGAACTCGGACAAAACTTATGGGTACAAGTTTTCTCATCAGTAAGCTTACTCTGTTATGGTTCATAGGCAATGACTGAAGTAGGAGAAACTGTATATTTGATTTCCAATGCCCTGAGGTGGTAAAAAAGATAGTTTTGGTCACATAATTTGAGCATTGTTTTCTCTTCAAATGTAGAACTGAGTGGAAATATATAAGTCAAATATAAGTGACTTTTGAAAGTGCCAATAAGCTAGGACCTTACCTTGCATGGCTCCCATGGTTTTTGAAGTTCAGTAAATTCAAAGTAAGCGACACCAGCATCACCATAAATGATGACTAAGCAATCCCACTTGCCAGCTCCATGCCTAGGTCTTCCTCAAAGTGCATGTTGTGATGTGAGCATGAAAGTAGGAAAAAACTATCACTTTTCAACAATGGTATTAATTTATTCAAATCTTTCATTTCTCATTTTAATACCATCCAATATTTGTTCATTTTCCCCCATTATTTGTGTTAATTATTTTTTCCCAAAACTTCTCAAATTATTTGCAAAGAGCCCCTTTCCCAGAAATAAAATCCAACTTAAATAGAGAATATTCAAAATGGGACATAAGGGGAAAATGTGATTTAAAGAAGATGCATGTATATGCTTCAAACACCCATAAAAAATGTAAGATACGGATAGAATTTGTTTTAGTTTTAGTTTTATAATACCATCAGACCTCAGGTATCTATTTTTATGACCTTGAACATCAGGATGAAAATAGTAGAAAACATTTAGTTCAAGATTGACTGCAAACATCCAGATGTTTGTTTTTGTATAACTAATGCACACTTAAAACTTTTTAATGTCAGTTATATGTGTAAAACATTGGCACTTTTATTTTTATTTAGAACTAGAAGGAATAAGTGGAAATCAGGAGAAACATTAAAGACATTCCAGTCACTGAGCATGCTGAAACCTGAAAACATGGTAAGTTTATTGGCTTGCCAAATAGCGAAGTCTTCTAAAAATGACTTAAAACTTTCCATGCAGGCAAGGGGTATTACATCAGGATGTCTTTGTATTGTGGACCAACACAGGGATGTCTATCAGAAACATACCAGCAAATATTTACTCTCCTAAGGTAACAGCAGGTGAAAGGCAAAATAGACAAAGCAAAAACTGAAAGGATAGACTAGAACAATATGAGTGATGCCATGAAAGCTCCAAGCCATAGTGATACTTATAGGACTGTCTAAGAGTACAGTTTAGAGGGAATCTAGGTTGGGCGTGTTAATAAGCCCGGTATACAATTAACTCAGAAAGGTGATGGTGGGAGGCTTAGAGAAGGACTTTGGAAGGCTTTGAATATCAAGTCAGAGTCTGGATTTTCTTCTGGAGACAGGAGGAAACCAAGAGAGTTTGTGAACAGGGGTTGATGGAAGCAGAGTGGTGCCATGAGAAGATTAATAATCTAACAGCAATGTGAAAAAGAGAGGTGTATGCAGAAGGTTCCCTGGTTTGCATATAACAAGGTTCCATCGAGACACAAAGGGACTTTTTTTAAAGCTTTATTGGCAGAAATATTATATACCTAATTTTGTTTTCTTTTAGGCTTTAAAAATCTGCACACATGGCAAAACACTATGTTCAATCTTAATTTAATATATATTTTTCACATTGAGTTCACAAAAAATTGGGGGATCTCATTGCAAATCTTTCTTTTTTGATGAAAAATTTTCCCTGTGGTTAATAACATTCAGCAAAAGCACTAATGTAGAATAATGTGAACATCTAAAGAGAAGTAACTACTACAGTCTAGAAAGCCTTACTCAGTCTCTGCCCTTGCATGTAAAATTTTAAAAAAGACCAACACAAATACTTAATCATGAAATCCCACAGTAGCTTTACTAGTAATTAGAAAGGGCCTATAACATTAAAATTATGTAACTAGAGAAGCAATATATTATCACAAGTAATTTTTCTTCTTTCTGAAGAAAACAAATATTGCCATTTCACTTGAAAACTTGATAATATTCCTTCATTTCTTCCTGTGATGAACAACATTATTAACTATAAACAGGTAAGTGGAACACAAATGAACCACTGATGTGTTTTCCAGAACTGCCCTTGACATAATTTTGACACTTTTAAACTTAACAAATACTGGCTCTGTTCATTACATATATAATATGATTTTCATCCTTTCCAAATAGCATCAAGAGAGGCAGAAACATTCTGAATCTTTAAGCAGATAACTATAATTACTGTAAGCTTTATAATATCATCTCTTAAAACATATTTAAATTATAAATGCCATAGAGAGATTTCAAATATATAAAATTTCAAATACAATTCAGGCAAGTGTCATTTCCTTTTCTATTTGTAACTTGTCCACCTTTCACAAAACCCCACAAAGAAACATTTTGTCAACTAATAATATAATAAATTTGACTTGTGATTTGAAGTGTTAAAACAAAGGATTTTTTTCAATACAGGTAATACAAGAGGGTTTTCTGCTGTACTGTTTCAGAACTCTTTCTCAGTAAAGAAACCTTATCTAATCCTGTTTCATCCTTTAAAACTGCCTACACACTAATCTCAAGGGACAAATTTAATACTTTGCAACAAAGAGAATATATCCCTTTTCAGTTTGAATAGAGGAATTGTTAGGACACCAGTGAGGTATGAATAACATTATAATGCTGCCATTTACTTGGCAAAAGAAAAAGAAAGTCTCTTGTTGCAACCAGAAAAGAAGGCTTCCTTCTTTGGGTTAAATTTTTTGACCCCTGGTATATCCCCAGACACCTATGTTACTGTGCTATTTGGGTCTTCTACCTCTTGTGAAGTAAACACTGAGCAAATCTAAGTAAACAGTTTGTTTTAGTTGAAGATAGAAAGACTCCATTTAATTGAGTTTTGATGATAGATGTGCTCCAAATGGTGCAAACAACTTTGACATGGTAAAATAATATTGTCTTACGGCATGTGTAACACTACATAAAGAATCTTAGCTTAGCACTTTCTGAGTTTACAACATTTAAGTGAGAAAATGACAAAAGAAAGCCAAACTGTCAGAAACAGAAAAACCTTTAACAATCCTAAAATACAGACTATAATTCTCTTCTTTATTCATTTGATTTTGGGAATAATCTTTGCAACAGAAGGAGGAAATGAGAAAGCCGCTGAACTTTGTACTTAAGAAACTTTACTTTTCTGTGGTCCAGTGCATCGAGTTGAAAAAGACACCACAACTAACACTTGAGCATTGATTCTATGATGTGGTTGTGGGCAAGTGATTGAGGCAAATCAACATGTCAAGGAAGGTAAACTCTAACCGAAAAAAATCCTTCTCTACTGTTTTGCCTACTACCACTTACAGATGATTTTACATAAAAAGTGTATTGTCATTAAAACCATCCATAGAAATTAAAAATTCAAAGTCTTATTTCATAAGTCTCTACATAAAGAAGACTCCTTATTTTAAACATTTACAATAAACCAGTTAATTTTGAAATGGCAAAATACTGGTGTTAGATTATGGTTAAACTCAACGATCAACATTTTTATTCTCTTACCTTCACGGTACAGCTAATTCTTTTGCCAGCTTTTGATAAATGTCTTCTTAAATATAGTTTTACTAAACATCAAATATATATATATATATTTCAAACTTTAGATACATATCTATATATCTATATATAACTCTTAAACTTTTTAAAAACAAACTTTCTTGTAGAGTTACTTTATTTGATTTTATTTACATAATATGGCTAATCTCATTTGTACTGTTTTCACATATGTATTACTCTGAATTCGTGTATCACAATGGCTCCTACTAAATACAGAGCAGTATCTTTTGGGATCAGATACAAGACCTCATGCAATTTCAAAATCAGAAGAGGTCAATCTGTAGCTGAACAAGTGATTTTTGGATAATTATAAGTTACCATCCAAGATTTTCTTGACATTCTCAAATCAGTTCTATCAGTAGTAAAGTCAGAATGTTTCTCAGTCCCATTCAACAAGATTGGAAAGGTAAATACATCAATGATCCAATATTTGTAATAGAAGTAACAAACTTTGAATACACTATCTGCTTCTCAAAAGTAACTTGTTTTCTTAATTTTACTATTCTTTTTTTTTATGACATTTTCTTTTTTTTTTTTTTTTAATTATACTTTAAGTTCTAGGGTACATGTGCATAACGTGCAGGTTTGTTACATATGTATACATGTGCCATGTTGGTGTGCTGCACCCACCAACTCATCAGCACCCATCAATTCATCATTTATATCAGGTATAACTCTCCAATGCAATCCCTCCCCCCTCCCCCCTCCCCATGATAGGCCCCATTGTGTGATGTTCCCCTTCCCGAGTCCAAGTGAGCTCATTGTTCAGTTCCCACCTATGAGTGAGAACATGCGGTGTTTGGTTTTCTCTTCTTGTGATAGTTTGCTAAGAATGATGGTTTCCAGCTACATCCATGTCCCTACAAAGGACGCAAACTCATCCTTTTTTATGGCTGCATAGTATTCCATGGTGTATATGTGCCACATTTTCTTAATCCAGTCTGTCACTGATGGACATTTGGGTTGATTCCAAGTCTTTGCTATTGTGAATAGTGCTGCAATAAACATACGTGTGCATGTGTCTTTGTAGTAGCATAATTTATAATCCTTTGGGTATATACCCAGTAGTGGGATGGCTGGGTCATATGGTACATCTAGTTCTAGATCCTTAAGGAATTGCCATACTGTTTTCCATAATGGTTGAACTAGTTTACAATTCCACCAACAAAATTCAACAGCCCTTCATGCTAAAAATGCTCAATAAGTTCGGTATTGATGGAACGTACCTCAAAATAATAAGAGCTATTTATGACAAACCCACAGCTAATATCATACTGAATGGGCGAAAACTGGAAAAATTCCCTTTGAAAACTGGCACAAGACAGGGATGCCCTCTCTCACCACTCCTATTCAACATAGTGTTGGAAGTTCTGGCTAGGGCAATCAGGCAAGAGAAAGAAATCAAGGGTATTCAGTTAGGAAAAGAAGAAGTCAAATTGTCCCTGTTTGCAAATGACATGATTGTATATTTAGAAAACCCCATCATCTCAGCCCACAATCTTCTTAAGCTGATAAGCAACTTCAGCAAAGTCTCAGGATACAAAATTAATGTGCAAAAATCACAAGCATTCTTATACACCAGTAACAGACAAGCAGAGAGCCAAATCAGGAATGAACTTCCATTCACAATTGCTTCAAAAAGAATAAAATACCTAGGAATCCAACTTACAAGGGATGTAAAGGACCTCTTCAAGGAGAACTACAAACCACTGCTCAGTGAAATCAAAGAGGACACAAACAAATGGAAGAACATACCATGCTCATGGATAGGAAGAATCAATATCGTGAAAATGGCCATACTGCCCAAGGTTATTTATAGATTCAATGCCATCCCCATCAAGCTACCAATGAGTTTCTTCACCAAATTGGAAAAAACTGCTTTAAAGTTCATATGGAACCAAAAAAGAGCCCGCATTGCCAAGACAATCCTAAGTCAAAAGGACAAAGCCGGAGGCGTCACGCTACCTGACTTCAAACTATACTACAAGGCTACAGTAACCAAAACAGCATGGTACTGGTACCAAAACAGAGATATAGACCAATGGAACAGAACGGAGCCCTCAGAAATAATGCCACACATCTACAACCATCTGATCTTTGACAAACCTGACAAAAACAAGAAATGGGGAAAGGATTCCCTATTTAATAAATGGTGCTGGGAAAATTGGCTAGCCATAAGTAGAAAGCTGAAACTGGATCCTTTCCTTACTCCTTATACGAAGATTAATTCAAGATGGATTAGAGACTTAAATGTTAGACCTAATACCATAAAAACCCTAGAAGAAAATCTAGGTAGTACCATTCAGGACATAGGCA
>NC_045439.1:117016036-117078536 GCF_002776525.5 Piliocolobus tephrosceles
GCCATCAGAGAAATGCAAATCAAAACCACAATGAGATACCATCTCACACCAGTTAGAATGGCAATCATTAAAAAATCAGGAAACAACAGGTGTTGGAGAGGATGTGGAGAAATACTATTCTTTTGTATTTTCAACTTCTCCCTCCCACCCAATTCTTGGCTTTGTGCATCAAAATATTCTCTCCTTGGCTATGCATGGTGGTCCACGCCTGTAATTCTAGCTACTCAGGAGTATGAGGTGGGAGGATCACTTGAGCCCAGAAGTTCGAGACCAGCCTCGGCAACACAGCAAAACTCTGTCTCGGAAAATTAAATAAATAAATAAATATTTTCACCTTATCTCTTTTAAAGCTCAAAAACTCTTAGATAAACACTTCACAATCAACTAACACGTTCATGAAATAATGTGTAATCTTATTAGTCATCAGGAGATTACAAACTGAAAACTCACAACTTACTCTAGAATTACTAAAGTTAGAAAAGGTGGAAAATATCAACTGCTAGAATGGATGTGGAGCAACTGGAACTCTTGTGAACTGCTGGGGGGAAAGATAAATGATACAGTAACACTGAGAAACAGTGGTATTTCCTTTCTTTTTTTAAAAACTTTTAGGTTCAAGGGTACATGTGAAGGTTTGTTATATAAGTAAATTCATGTCACAGGGATTTGTTGTATAGGTTATTTCTCAAGTATATACTTAGGCTATAATCCATTAGTCAGGCCTAGAAAAATAAAAAGATAGGGTCAAACGAAGACTTGTTTACATATGATAGATAGATAGTCACGAGCAGATGACTAACAACATATGGCGTATTCATGCAGTGGAACCCTACTCAACTATAGGAAGCAGCAGACTACAGCTACACACCACCAATGGATACATCTCAAGAATATTATGTTACATGAAAGAAGCCAGACAGAAAAGAAAATATGCCACACGCTTCCGTTCACATAAAATTCTAGAGCTAGCAAGCCGAAGCAATAATGAGGGAAATTAGAAGAGCAGTTTCCTTGGGGCATTGACCTGAAAGAAGCGTCAGGGAGCTTTTCAGGATCATGAAAATGTTTTATACCTTGGATGAGGTGGCGGTTACTTGACCGTCTTGTTTTAAAAGCTATTTGAACTGTACACTTAAAACCTGTGTATTTTCTTGTATGTAAACTCTAACACAATTTAAAAAGTGGAAACCACAATCCTGTTTTTATTTCATGTAAAATCCATCTCTTTCAACAGTCAGACTTCTTGAATGGATTGCTTTTATTTGCATTCTCCATTTTCTTACCTTTGCTCAGCCTTAAACTCAGTCATTCACTACAATAATACCCCTCCCATATGCTGTTCCTCTTTTCCAAAATTTCCTTCCCCTGGATGATTTGGCCTGGCTAATGCTACTCATTCTTTCGATTTCAACCTCAACATCATCATCCCCTAGCCCTCTAGACCACACTAAGTGCTATGGATATGCACTTCCATAGAATCCTTTACTTTCATAATATAGCATTCAGCATCTCTTCTTATAATTACTTGCTTAAATTATCTCTCTTTACACTAAGCCATATGCTCTGGGCAGGGATGTTTATTTTGTTCACCTCTGAATTCTCAGTACCAAGCAAATTGCTCGGTACATGATAATTGAAAAACTATCTGTTGAATGAATAAATAAGTAAATGAATGAGCCATCTCTCGTACTTTTCGTATATTTTTCATCTCTCGTACTTTCCATACATCAGCTCTATCACTCTTCCTTTGATTTATTTCTATTTTCTCTTCCATAATTCCAGTGAGTCCTTAACATCTCTTCCCTAGCCTTTTGTAATAAGTTTCTAACAGATCCCTACGCCTCTGGTCTCTTGTGTTTCTAACCTAGTATTTGCATTGCCACAAGAAACATCTACCTTAAATGTCTGTTAACTTGTCATATTTTCCTCTTTTCAGTATCTTTAATTACTTACTACATAAATAAAAAACTTTCAACATTTTTTTCTGGATCAATCCTTTTTTGGCAGGTCATATCTCAGGATATCTTTCTTCTATCCGTTTCTACTTTCTCTTTACCGTTTGAACTGTTGCAAACCTCAACTTGTCTCTACCTCCAGTGCCTTTCCATTCTAGTGCATTTTCCCCAGAATCGCCAGTGCTATCTCCCCAGAATAAAATTTGATTATATCAATTGTTAGTTTAAAACATTTTATTGGCCTGCCGTTGTCTACAAAATAACATTTACAGTTCTTAATTCTGAAGAAAAGACCTCTATAATGTGATTCTTTTAAAAAAATTGTTCCAAAGTAAAGAACTGCAAATGTTATTTTCTAAACAATAGTAGGCCAATAAAAGCCTTTAACAAGTGACATAATTAAATTTTATTTTATGGGAGATATGCACTAGAATATGGGAAATGCACTAGAATGAAAAAGCACCAGAGTTATCCCAAATACTACACACATTGTATTCTTGTATCAAATATCACGTGGACCCCGTAATGTGTATTTGTAATACTTATAAATAAAATATTATAAAAAATTTGCACATACTATTCTTTATTTTTTAAGATCTATTTTTCCTTTCCTCACTTTTAAATACTCAATGAAATGTCATATTTTCAGTGACCTCATTCAAGACCCCAAACTTGGCTAACTTTCCTGCTTGTTCTTTGTGCTACCCCATTACTTAGTTCATGTTTCCACAACACTTCCATGCTGTAGAATAATTTTTTCTCTTTTCATGTTTGTTTTCCCTTGTTAAGACTATGTTTTCTTGAGGGCAACAATAATGTATTATGTTTTTATTTTTATTCTCTTAGTACAATGCTTGGGATAGAGTGGTAATCAATGAATATCTATTGACTGAGTGCACTAATAATGATGAATTCATACCAGTTTTGAAGGTATTTGATGTTTTCACATGTCTTGATTTTACTTCTGTGGTTTGCTCAGCCTGGATTGCCTTTCTAATTCTGTGATTGGTGAAAATCTGTCTCATAAAGGTCTGGTTTGACTGATTCCTTTTATGTGGCACTCTCCCAGCCGTCTTACATGAGAATTAATTGTGCCTTCCTGTATGTTCCCTTGGTGGTTGTTTTGTGTGTATTCATTATTTAACTCAATAAACATAATATCATGAACTGGCTACATGGCAGGCACTATGGATGCTATGTAGGTTACGACAGAGAATGTGACCTGCTGGCTACCATTGAGAAGTTCACGGTGTAATGGAGAGATGCATTTGTAAAAATATAGATACAAGTTAATCTGTTAAATGCTATTATCTAGGTGAGAACGAAATGCTATAAGATCAGAGAGCTTGGAAGAATTAATGTGACATGATTCATAGGCAATGATTCATAGACTGGTTGAGATCTGAGCTGGTGCTCGAAAAAGGTATAGGAGTGTGACAGGCAAATAGGTGGTTGTAAAGATATTCTAAGCAGAAGAAACAGCCTTTGTAAATGCACAGGTTCATGAGAAAGGATTCTGGCAAATGATTCACACATTTTTCCTCCACAGTGATCTGAACTTCTTGCCCATGCGTATAACACTTTTGAACTCTAGAGAACAACTTACTAACTCTTAGCACTATAGACTCCAGTCAGCCTCTTCAATACCTTGGATTTGGTGTCACCTGGAATAGTAAAAGCTTTAAAATTCTTAATTCCAACATTTCCCTCTCATACATCCAATTCATCCACTTACTTAACCACATTTATTTTCTGCACTTGTCATGATCTTATGACCCTCCAACTCATATTACCTCTCTTTTATGTGTCCGTCTTCTTTGTTTTCCATAAGAAAGGCTTGTTAAGAGTAACTTGAAAATTTCAGAAAAATCATAACTGGAATTTCATGTAAAACAATTTCCTTTTTTTTTTTTTCACAGTATCATTAGTTTATCACATAAATTGCCTAGTACTCTTTATCTGGAAATTTGCAGACATCATTCCTAAATTGGTCTCGATGTGGTGATTGGTGCATTACAAGTGAATAACAACAGTAAATAATTCATAATCAAATCTCCCTTGAAGACATAAGTAAACATATAAATAACTATAATAAATTAGAAGGGAACATGATGACTTTGATTTGATTGACAAAACTACCTGATGCTTTGTCTCCAGGGAGACATCATCAGGCATGATGCAGATTCTCCACTGCAAATTAGAATTCTATGCACGACTTTGTTCTGAAGCTCAATTAACTTTGAAATTTAAAAATGCTTTACAGAACTAGGCTTGGGTTGATGAAAAGTAGAGTTATTAGTTTTAACTACAAAATAGGATATATTTCCCAACTATATATTGAAAGACCAGGATAAACTAACAAGAAACCAAGCTTTCAGGAAGTAACTAATGTATAAAAGAAAATAACAAAAGTCTCAAATGTTCTGTTAGCAGTTTTATTTTGTTTGTGTTTTTAAGTTATTTTTATTTGCTGTCTGGCTTTCTGTTACATTTCTGTAACATTTCTGTAGCTATCTGGCTTTTAGTACCTTTGGTAACATAAAAATTTCAGTCCTGCATAGACATACTTTTGTAAACATATGGGGTATTTATTTCTGCCAAATAAAGAGAAATAAGTTTTCATACCAAGCCATCTTTATATTTTACAAAAGAAGCCACATTGAGCTGTTTAAAACTGAGCACTTAGATTCCATCTCCCCACTCCACCATCCCCATCAAATGTTGTGTCTTACCCTGGTCTCCTTTTCCTTTCTTCTCCCCTAGGATATGAGCCTTTTTGTACCTGTGGATTAAATCACACAGAATCCAAGGTTCACCTTAGCACCAGAAGATGGTGCCAAAATTGCTACATTAATTTAAATAGCACACTCCTTTTAGAAATAATCTTTATTTATTTATTCAGATAAATTATTAACCAAACAACACTGAAGTTCATTTAATTTTTGACAAGTGTTTTTCTTGTGGAGAGGGTGGGAATAAAAGAAAACACCTAAAGAGGCAGGTTCATTTTTATAACTTGTTTACAAGGTTATGACACATTCCCATTTATATGCCTAAGAATGCGATGCATTTTGTGAGCGCTTATCTCACTTATAAATAAAGATGATGTGGAACTTCACCTAGAAGCAACATAAAATTCTATGGATTCAGAGGTAGTAGACAGATATTGGATAAAATCTGTAGCCTCTGAATTGTGATCCCAGCTCTGCCTTAGTTTAAATCTGACTTATGAGTCTCTTAGATTCTATAGGATTTTCTTCTGAAAAGAAAAAAAAAAAAAAAGATAGTAAACAGTGCTCTGCTTTCTTCAGTGTTGTGAGAAATGAATGGGATAGATATTATACACGCAAATAAGTATTTTACTTTTAATTTTAGCATGTTACGATGAAAAATTTCAACATATCCACATGTTGAGAGAACAGAATAAAGAATCTCCATGCACTTATCCCCAACTTCCACGGATATAAATACAGGGCCAATTTGTGGCATTTATGTTTCTATCTACTTCTCAATTTATTTTATGTTTACTTTCGTGTTTTGAGACGGAGTCTAGCTTTGTCGCCCAGGTGCCCAGGCTGGAGTGCATTGATTGAGGCTCACTGGAAACTCCACTCCAGCTCCCGGGTTCAAGCGATTCTTCTGCCTCAGCCTCCCAATCAACTAGGATTATAGACATGCACCACCACGCCCAGCTAATTTTTGTATTTTTAGTAGAGACGGGGTTTCACTGTGTTGGTCAGGCTGGTCTCGAACTCCTGACTTGGTGATCCGCCTGCCACAGCTTCCCAAAGTGCTGGGATTATAAGCATGAGCCACCGCACCCGGCCTCAAAATTGTTTTTAAGCATATACTCAACATTTTATAATTTCATCCATAAATATATTAGCATTTATGTCCAAAAACTATGGTCTCATAAAAATTACAGAACCGACCGGGGGCAGTGGCTCATGCCTGTAATCCCAACACTTTGGGAGGCCGAGGCGAGCGTGTCACTTGAGGTCAGGAGTTCGAGACCAGCCTGGCCAACACAGTGAAATCCCGTCTCTACTAAAACCACAAAAATTAGCCGAGCGTTGTGGCGTGTGCCTGTAATCCCAGCTACTCGGGAGGTTGAGACAGGAGAATTGGTTGAACCCAGGAGGTGGAGGTTGCAGTGAGCCAGAGATCAGGCCACTGCACTTCAGCCTGGGAGACAGAACGAGACTCCGTCTCAAAAAAGAAAAAAAAATCACATTACCATTATCACAGGTTAAATAATTAAATAGTAATGATTTAATACATCAAAAGAAACAATCTAATATATCAAACAGTACATCAAATAATCATCGATAAAATCCAGCATTCAAATTCTTCCTCTTTTCTGGTAAGTTTCTGCAACACTTTGAATGAAGATCCAAATAAGGTCCATACATTAGAGTTTGCCCATAAGTTGCAATTCGATGTTATTTTAAACTATGAGTTACTCTGGTCCTTTTTTTCACAATGCATTTTATTTGTTGGAGAGCCTCATTTGTCTTCCTCATTGTGTCAATATGTTGTGCTGTCTTCTGTGTGTCTTGTAAATTATAGCTATATCTAGTGCCTTAGTAAAATTTATATTTTACTTTTCTGATATTCCAAAGTTGTATTCCTAATATTATTTTTTTAAACAACATTATTTTCTCTACAGACAACTTTCCCCTACTATTTCTATTAAAATTTTTGAATCAGGACAAACCCATGTGATACACTAAACAAGAATAGACATCATAATGCTCTGAAACCTACCTTCCCATATGTTTAATTTACGACCAAGAAGGAATTCCTGAATTGTGCTCATTGCCTCTCCTCCTTCCTAATGAAACAATAAATATTCAGAGGTATGATGAGTATTTATATTACTATCCCTCCATCCTCATTTCTTTCTTCTTCTTCTTATTAATTATATGTATATTACAATCTTAATTGTATTCCACCATTTGAACAATGTAAGACTGAATTACATATATGAAGATTATAAAGCATAATGATAATAAAACAAAGATAAAACAAGATGATCTTCTAGATATTACACTGAGTGTTACACTAGAACATCAATGTAACATCTAGAACATCATGAATATGGCCTCAATCCCAGTCCATCCTATCTCACTGCCTCCTTTCTCATATGCAAGTACTATTTCTTTGCTTTATAAAAATCAGTTTTATTATATGTATAAGATCAAAAAATGTTATTATAGTTTACTTTTTTAAGCTTTATCAAAATGATACAATATATAATAGTAAACTGGAATTGAATGCCTTTATTCAAACTGTTTTAAAGTTTCATCCATGTGGTTGTTCAATTTATTTTCCCTGCCATATATAATATAATTTAGCCATTTATTTATTCCCTCTCCTGTCATTGAACATTTGGATTGTTTCTAGTGTTTTACTGTTTCCCAAGTGAGACTGTAGACATTCTTATGGTTGTTTTTTGGTATACATGTCCCAAAGTGTTTCTAGAGATTATCTTCAGCAGTAGAATTGCTGTGCAGTATCATGTGCACATGTTCAATTTTACAAAATAATACAAAATTGTCTCCAAAGTAGTTTGCCATCTTAACAGCATATAAGCATCTCCACTTATTAACATCTTCAATTTTGGGGACTACCAGAATTGCTGTTTTTTTAAGAAAGTAGGTTTTTTGAAGAGTATCTCATTGTTGACTTAATTGACATGGCACTGATTAATAATGACATTGCATTTCATTTTCCATGGGTTATTGCTGTACGTATTTCAACTCCTCTGAAATTCCTGTTCATGTATCTTTCCTACTTTTGTTTTTGCTTTAGAGGAATCGAAAATCTGGTATGTATTTTAGATACTGCTTTTGTCAATTACATGTGTTGCAATTATTCTCTCTCATTTCATGGCTAATCTTACAACTCCTTTAGGAATGGCTTTTGATGAACCTAAGTTTAAACTTTCAATGTAGTTGTAAATATCAGTATTATTCTTCATGGTTACGGATTTTCTAGTTTTCATTTTTATCCATATCCTAAAGTTATAAAGCTGTTTCCCTATATTTTAAATCTAAAAATGTTAAAATTACACTTTTCATATTGAAATGTTTGCTCCACTTGGAATTGTTTTTGTGTGTGTGTAGCGTGAGGTTGGATTCAATTTTTTTCTCCCACATAAATAACTGATTGAGCATCTTTTAGGGCATTATCCTATATTCACATTTATCATCTATTAAAGTTCCATGTCTAAGCATGTATCTATACATTGGCTATTTAGCCCCATTGATCTCTTTGTTTACCATTATTTAAACATCAAACTATCCTAAATGCTTGAAATTTATGATAATTCTTGAAATCTTGGTGGGTTAATTTTCCACATTAATCCTGTTTAGGAATATTTTGGCTATACTTGACGCTTTGCTCTTCCAACAAATTTTAAATCATCTTGTGAAGTTTCTTTAAATAATACTGTCAAGATTTTTATATGAATTGCATTGAATATATATACATATATGGAAAATCTGTATCTTTATGATATTGTTTTTCTATCAATAAACAAAGCATATCTCTCCATTTATTAGTTCTTCATTAAGATCTTTCAATAAATTTTATAATTTCCTCCACAAAGGATTTAAATATGCTTGGTTATTTTGTCCTCGTTAATATATAATTTTTGTTATTGTAAATGATAGCTAATTATGATTATTTTGTTACTGATGCAAAACATTTGAATTGATTTTGGAATATTTACCTTGTATCTTTTCACTTTGCTAAACTTATTTTTTAATGATCTATTCATAGTTATATTTTTAGGGGGTTTCAACGTAGACAATCATACATAATGACCGTTTTGTTTCTACCTCCTCCATTCTCAGGTACTTAGCTTCATTCCTCATCTGATTACTTTACTAATAAGATCTGTTAGTGTGGTTATAGCATGCATTTTTGACTTGTATCTAATTTTTAAGTGTGTGTTTTCAAAGTTTCCGTATTAAAAAATGATATTTTCTATAGGTTTTTTATAGCTAGCTGTTTTATTCTGTTCTTTCTTGCTTACAACAGAATACCAGAAACTGAGTAATTTATTTTGTAAAGTAATGTATATTTTACAGTTACGGGGACCGGGAAGTCTGACATCAAGAGTCCACCTCTGGTGAGGGCCTTCTTGCTGATGGGACTCTGTAAAGTCCTGAGGTAGTGCAGATCAGCACATGGCGAAGGGGCTGCATGTGCTAGCTCAGGTATCTCCTCTTCTTATAAAGTCACCAGTGCCACTCCCATGATAACCTATTAATTGATTAACCCATTAATAATCAATAAATGGATTAATCCATTCACGAGGGCTTTGCCTTCATGATCTAATATATACACTATGTACCCACAAAAATTAAGAATTAAAAAAAGAACCGGTCATCTGCTAAAGGCCTCACCTCTCAATACTGTCACACTGGGGATTAAATTTCAACATGGGTTTTGGAGGGCATAAATATTCAAACCATAGTAGTACCTTTTAAGGAAGTTATCTCTTATTCTTAGTTTGCTAAGCATATTTTTAAAAATCATAAATACAGGCCGGGCACGGTGGCTCAAGCCTGTAATCCCAGCACTTTGGGAGGTCGAGACGGACGGATCACGAGGTCAGGAGTTCGAGACCATCCTGGCTAACACGGTGAAACCCCGTCTCTACTAAAAAATGTAAAAAAACTAGCCGGGCGAGGTGGCGGGCGCCTGTAGTCCCAGCTGCTCGGGAGGCTGAGGCAGGAGAATGGCGTGAACCCGGGAGGCAGAGCTTGCAGTGAGCTGAGATCCGGCCACTGCATTCCAGCCTGGGCGACAGAGTGAGACTCCATCTCAAAAAAAAAAAAAAAAAAAAAAAATCATAAATACATGTTGAATTTTCTTAAAACATTTTTGCATATGATGTAGGGATATTTTCCTTATAATCAAATAACTCTTACATTGGGATAAATTCTACTTGGTCATGATACATTTTCTTATACACTTCTATATTCAGTTTGTTAATATTTTGCATTTATATTCACAAATAATGCTATTCTTTTCTTTTTCTTACACTGATGACTTTGGTTTCAAAGTTATACTGATCCCAGGGAATGACCTGGGAGGTTTCTCCTTTTGAATCTTCTGAAAAAGTTAGCTGAAGAACTGGAGTGACTAGTACTTTGAAGATCTGGCATAAATTGTCATTAACCCTGAATGAATAGTGTGAAAAAATTAGCATTTAATTTAATTTCCTATCAAAGTATTCTTTTTCTTTCTTAGTTTTCAGAAGCTGTATTTTACTGGGATGTTTTTTATTACATTTAAATTTTCAAATTTTTTGTCATGCAGTTCAGAGTATTGTTATCTTTTTAACTGCTATGAGATATATATAGTTGTATCTATCATTTTTATTCCTAATATTATTTATTCATGACTTCACTTTGTGAAATTTATTTTTCCATTTTACTAGTTTATAAAGTATTATTATTTGCAGCAGCAGCATATAGTAAATGGGGTTGTGGGAGTGGTCTTGCCTGGATATAAGAAAAAGCATGGTTTGCAGAAGATAAAACACTAGATAAAACTGACTAAAAGTTAATGTGCTTTTTATTATCATCATGGACTGGCAATCCTAAACAATATCAGTGATAAAATACTCCTCTATTAAAAATTACTTTGTGGTTCTACCATCTAAATGATTGCTGTGGTTACTGTTGAATTTCAAAAACACAGAAAATTCCAAATTACTATGTGCTTCCTATTTGCATCATTCAACATTGTTTTTGGCCTGGAAGGTAATGGGGTAACCTGTACAGGCTACCTGTGACACATGCAGATTTAGTTAAATGACTTCATTCGGAGAATAGATTCATTAAGAGTTTAGAGTTATTACATCTTATTTCAGACAATTTGTGCTCCCAATTGCAATGGTTTACATGTTCCTGTTATACAGCAGGTTCAAGATAAATAATGATAAGGCATAGAGCTCAAGTTATTTCATTTCTGTCATTCTAGGTTACCCTTGGAGTCCTTATTTTGTTTAAAATTTTAAATAGTGAAATAAAGTGTGAAGTGCTAGGTGTAAGGTTACTTTTGTGAAGTGAAAAAATTTCATTTAAACCTGAAATGTTACATGGAATTTGATAATAGCTTTAAAGTAAAAATTTTTTCTCCTTTTTAAATGTTATCTTTAAAATTTTAATTGCCCCTTGTTATTAACTGTAATATTTTTCATTACTGCAACAAAATCCATAGGTACAAGTTTTTCTCTTTTTACAATAAAATGTATCAATGTAATTCAAAAAGCATTACTTCACTATTTTTTCCTTTTTTATGCCATAATATTTATTTTCAATATTTTTTACTCGCCTGATTTTATATATATGTATAATATCATTAAAATAAAATATTTACTGCCTGTGTGTCTTTTCATTTTATTAGTCCTTTCATTTTATATTTACTCCTGAAAAGTTTTGTCCCTGCAGTGTAGATCATCGTTAATGTATTTTGTTTTTGTTTTTGTTTTTGGAGGTTTTGGGTTTTAGGTTTATTATCTCCTTCAACTCTCCATGCATTTAATTTTTCTTTTTCCTTTTTTTTTTAATATATATTATACTTTAAGTTCTGGGATACATGTGCAGAACGTGCAGCTTGTTACATAGGTATACATGTGCCATGGTGGTTTGCTGCACCCATCAACCCATCATCTGTATTAGGTATTTCTCCTAATGTTGTCCCTCCCCTAGTCCCACCCCCTGACAGGCCCCCGTGTGTTATGTTCCCCTGCCTGTGTCCCTGTGTTCTCATTGTTCATCTCCCATTTACAAGTGAGAATGTATGGTGTTTGGTTTTGTGTTCCTGTGTTAGCTTGCTGAGAATGATGGTTTCCAGCTTCATCCATGTCCCTGCAAAGGACCTAAACTCATTCTTTTTTATGGCTGCATAGTATTCCACGTTTTCTTTATGCAGTCTATCACTGATGGGCTTTTGGGTTGGTTCCAAGTCCTTGCTATTGTGAACAGTGCTGCAATAAACCTGCATGTGCATGTGTACTTATAGTAGAATGATTTATAATCCTTTGGATATATATCCAGTAATGGACTAAAACACAAAAAGCAATGGCAACAAAAGACAAAATTGACAAATGGGATATAAGTAAACTAAAAGGCTTCTGCACAGCATAAGAAATTATCATCAGAGTGAACAGGCAACCTACAGAATGGGAGAAAGATTTGCAATCTATCTATCTGACAAAGGGCTAATATCCAGAATCTGCAAAGAACTTAAACAAACTTACAAGAAAAAAACAAACACCCTAACAAAAAGTGGGTGAAGGATATGAACAAACACTTCTCAAAAGAAGACATTCATGAAGTCAACAAACATATGATAAAAAGCTCATCATCACTGGTCATTAGAGAAATGCAAATCAAAACCACAACGAGATACCATCTCACACCAGTTAGAATAGCAATCATTAAAAAGTCAGGAAACAACAGATGCTGGAGAGGATGTGGAGAAGTGGAAACTCTTTTACACTATTGGTGGGAGCGTAAATTAGTTCAACCATTGTGCAAGACAGTGTGGTGATTCTGCAAGGATTTAGAACCTGTAATTTTTGTTTTTCTAAGTTTAGTGGCATGCTTAAGTCATTATTTCTCAGCTTTTCTTTCTTTTTTTTTTTTTTAAGAGCTGTAGATTTTTAACCAAAATCTCAATGTTGCAATTTAACAAATACATCTTTCTTTGGTGAAAATAAAGAAGGATAATTCCTTCATCCTTTCCCTTATTTAGTAATTTTAAAAAATGAATTGAGGCTGGACACAGTGGCTCATGCCTGTAATCCCAGCAGTTTGGGAGGCAGAGTTGGGTTTATCACCTGAGGTCAGGAGTTCAAGAACAGCCTGGCCAACATGGTGAAACTCTGTTTCTACCAAAAATACCAAAATAAGCTGGGTGTGGTGGCAGGCGACTATAATCTCAGCTACTCGGGAGGCTGAGGCAAGGGAATAGCTTGAACCTGTGAGGCAGAGGTTACAGTGAGCCAAGATCACGTCACTGCACTCCAGCCTGGGAGACAGAGAGAGACTCAAAAAATGTAAAAATAAAAATAGAAAGAAAGAAAAGTTAATTGGTTCATTAGTGTCTTCCAAAGAACAGTAAGAGTTTTTTCTCCCATTTCCCTTCCTTCCTTCTTTCCTTCCTTCCTTCCTTCCTTCCTTCCTTCCTTCCTTCCTTCCTTCCTTCCTTCCTTCCCTCCTTCCTTCCTTCCTTTTTTGAATCAACACAAAGTGGTGGACATAAACATATTTCATGTACTTCAATTAATGGCAGACATTATATTTATGGATAATGATATCCTTTGATATCATTTGGCCAGTGGTAGCCATTTAATATTTTTCCTGAGCCTATTGGCGATAATCTGAATAGGATTTGATAGTAAATTGCTTTTTGGTATTCAAGATGATCTAGGTTTATTTTCTATGTTTCATACCTTAGACCTGAAATTAACCATTTCCTTAAGATGTCTAGGTTTTTTATTTAGTCAGAAATTGCAGTTAAGGACAAGGGTCTAAGAGCACACACTGATACTATATTATTCACTGTTTCAGAACCAATCCTCTCTATTTATACCTTCCTCTTCTAGGGAAATTTTATATATTTAGCTTGATGCTTTTTTATAGTATATATTTTTTATTATTATATAATATAAATGTTATATTTCTATGATATTGTAATGTAAATATTATAATAGAATTTAAATATGTATATATTCATATATTCCCTTTCTTAGCTCAACAGTGGCATACCATTCACATTGTTTTCCACGTTGGTATTTTTTCACCTGACATTTCTCCATAATAATATATAGAGTGCTCACTTTAGCAGCACATATACTAAAATTGGAATGATACAGAGAAGATTAGCATGGCCCCTGCGCAAGAATGACATGCAAATTTACGAAGCGTTCCATATTTTTAACCAACTTGATCAACTGGAAGAAAGAGTATCAGCAATTGAAGATCAAATGGATGAAATGAAGTATGAAGAGAAGTATAGAGAAAAAAGAGTAAAAAGAAATGAACAAAGCCTCCAAGAAATATGGGATTGTGTGGAAAGACCAAATCTACGTCTGATTGGGGTGCCTGAAAGTGAGGGGGAAAATGGAATCAACTTGGAAAACACTCTTCAGGATATCATCCAGGAGAACTTCCCCAACCTAGTAAGGCAGGCCAACATTCAAATTCAGGAAATACAGAGAACGCCACAGAGATACTCCTCCAGAAGAGCAACTCCAAGAGACATAATTGTCAGGTTCACCAAAGTTGAAATGAATGAAAAAGTGTTAAGGGCAGCCAGAGAGAAAGGTCGGGTTACACACAAAGGGAAGCCCATGAGACTAACAGCAGATCTCTCGGCAGAAACTCTCCAAGCCAGAAGAGAGTGGGAGCCAATATTCAACATTCTTAAAGAAAAGAATTTTCAACCCAGAATTTCATATCCAGCCAAACTAAGTTTCATAAGTGAAGGAGAAATAAAATCCTTTACAGACAAGCAAATGCTTAGAGATTTTGTCACCACCAGGCCTGCTCTACAAGAGATCCTGAAGGAAGCACTAAACATGGAAAGGAACAACAGGTACCAGCCATTGCAAAAACATGCCAAAATGTAAAGTCCATCGAGGTTAGGAAGAAACTGCATCAACTAGCGAGCAAAATAACCAGCTAATATCATAATGACGGGATCAAGTTCACACATAACAATATTAACCTTAAATGTAAATGGACTAAATGATCCCATTAAAAGACACAGACTGGCAAATTGGATAAAGAGTCAAGACCCATCAGTTTGCTGTATTCAGGATACCCATCTCACATGCAGAGACACACATAGGCTCAAAATAAAGGGATGGAGGAAGATCTACCAAGCAAATGGAAAACAAAAAAAAGCAGGAGTTGTAATCCTAGTCTCTGATAAAACAGACTTCAAACCATCAAAGATCAAAAGAGACAAAGAAGGCCATTACATAATGGTAAAGGGATCAATTCATCAGGAAGAGCTAACTATCCTAAATATATATGCACCCAATACAGGAGCACCCAGATTCATAAAGCAACTCCTTAGAGACTTACAAAGAAACCTAGACTCCCATACAATAATAATGGGAGACTTCAACACTCCACTGTCAACATTAGACAGATCAACGAGACAGAAAGTTAACAAGGATATCCAGGAATTGAACTCAACTCTGCACCAAGCGGACCTAATAGACATCTACAGAACTCTCCACCCTGAATCAACAGAACATACATTCTTCTCAGCACCACATTGCACTTATTCCAAAATTGACTACATAGTTGGAAGTAAAGCACTCCTCAGCAAATGTAAAAGAACAGAAATTATAACAAACTGTCTCTCAGACCACAGTGCAATCAAACTAGAACTCAGGACTAAGAAACTCAATCAAAACCGCTCAGTTACGTGGAAACTGAACAACCTGCTCCTCAATGACTACTGGGTACAAAACGAAATGAAGGCAGAAATAAAGATGTTCTTTGAAACCAATGAGAACAAAGATACAACATACCAGAATCTCTGGGACACATTTAAAGCAGTGTGTAGAGGGAAATTTATAGCACTAAATGCCCACAAGAGAAAGCTGGAAAGATCTAAAATTGACACACTAACATCGCAATTAAAATAACTAGAGAAGCAAGAGCAAATACATTCAAAAGCTAGCAGAAGGCAAGAAATAACTAAGATTAGAGCAGAACTGAAGGAGATAGAGACACAAAAACCCTCCAAAAAATCAATGAATCCAGGAGCTGGTTTTTTTTAAAAGATCAACAAAATTGATAGACCACTAGCAAGACTAATAAAGAAGAAAAGAGAGAAGAATCAAACAGATGCAATAAAAAACGATAAAGGGGATATCACCACCGACCCCACAGAAATACAAACTACCATCAGAGAATACTATGAACACCTCTATGCAAATAAACCAGAAAACCTAGAAGAAATGGATAATTTCCTGGACACCTACACTCTCCCAAGACTAAACCAGGAAGAAGTTGAATCCCTGAAGAGACCAATAGCAGGCTCTGAAATTGAGGCAATAGTTAATAACATACCAAACAAAAAAACTCCAGGACCAGACTGATTCACAGCCGAATTCTACCAGAGGTACAAGGAGGAGCTGGTACCATTCCTTCTGAAACTATTCCAATCAATAGAAAAAGAGGGAATCCTCCCTAACTCATTTTACGAGACCAACATCATTCTGATACCAAAGCCTGACAGACATACAACAAAAAAAGAGAATTTTAGACCAATATCCCTGATGAACATCAATGCAAAAATCCTCAATAAAATACTGGCAAACCGAATCCAGCAGCACATAACAAAGCTTATCCACCATGATCAAGTGGGCTTCATCGCTGGGATGCAAGGCTGGTTCAACATGTGCAAATTAATAAACATAATCCAGCATATAAACAGAAGCAAAGACAAAAACCACATGATTATCTCAATAGATGCAGAAAAGGTCTTTGACAAAATTCAACAGCTCTTCATGCTAAAAACTCTCAATAAATTCGGTATTCAAGGAATGTATCTCAAAATAATAAGAGCTATTTATGACAAACCCACAGCCAATATCATACTGAACGGGCAAAAACTGTAAATGTAAAACATTCTTAAAAATTTAATAAGATCTGTCATTTTTCCTCTGTATTTAAAATTACAGTTAGGAAAATTTGCCCCAGACACAAATTATAGGGCAGTCAATCCATGTTTTCTTTTAGTACTTATTTTATTTTATTTTTTAACACTCAACTCTCAGATCCTTTTGAAATGTATCCTGAGGTATGATGTAAAGAGTCAATTCACTCTAATTGTTTTCCATGCGGCTACTCTTGTTTAGCCATCTTATTAATTAAGCAGTCCATTTTCTCACTACTTATAGGAGATACTGATTTCTTAAATATGACATTTTCATAAGCAATTAAGTCCATTTCTTCCTTTGCCATTTCCTCACTGTTTCTACTCTCTTCTTCTTAGTATTAAAATAAACTGGTCCTTCTCATTAAGGATGAAGTACACCTGCTGAACAGTCTCAGAACTATCAGAAACACAAACAGGTGTGCAAAAAATGTATGGCCTTTAAAAGACACATTTTTATGTAAATGTGCATCTCTTGCTCCATGTGTCTTTAACACAGATAAAACCCACAGGTCCTATATTTAACTCAGCTACAGAGTTGTTGGGTGTTCTCACATATATCAGCTCCTCAGAGCTGAGGATTATTATGCAATCATTAAAAATATAGTATATAAAATGAGATGGAATTGCTTCTTTTGGCAAGCAGAATCATTGGTTTATGTTTAAT
Organism: Piliocolobus tephrosceles; assembly: GCF_002776525.5. NCBI lineage: Eukaryota > Metazoa > Chordata > Mammalia > Primates > Cercopithecidae > Piliocolobus > Piliocolobus tephrosceles. The sequence continues at coordinate 117,033,365 of NC_045439.1, forward strand.
AATGCATCTATTTTAACAATCTGTTATTAAAACTTTGAGACTGGTCCTTTAATTAATTTTGTCTTGCATCAAATTTACCATACAAGATAAACTATACCTGCAATATGTTTTTTAAAATCACACTTAATTGTAAGATCCCACTCAACAAGTTGTTTATCATTACTATGGACATATGCACATTCAGGTTTTTTCTGTGTTCTTATTCTGCTTGTCTATGAATTACTGGAAAGTAACTATTTTTAAAAATGACAGAAGGAAGGAAAGAAAGAGAAAAGAAGCCTCACAATTTTCGGAAAAATGAAGTTGAAAGAACTCTCTGGAAACTTCATTATAAATAGTTTTAGCACAATTATGCTAAATGGAATCAATATATTTACAATGTTTTATTCAAGGCTTATCACATTCTATTATGAAACAATGAAATGCAATTAATAAATCACCAGTTCATTTTTCTTGTTTTATTTGAAAATGCTTTGGCATATTTTAGCATATCTTTTTAGAGTAGCAAATAACTCTAATGTATAACATTAATAAACGGTGATAGACTTTACTATAAATATTGCATCTGTTGCCAAGAAATTTACATACAAAAACAGAGCGTTGCAAACAGCAGTTCAGTAATTTTTCTTTTGGTAGTAGAGACATGGGCCTTCTGTATCATTTTAAGTATCTTTGCACTACTTGACCCTCTGCACTTGGAGAATATTGTATTTTATGCATCAACAGTTTGCTGCCTTTAAGGGACTAACACCATATATGTGGTGTTGTGAGAGCCCAGACAACCAAATTGAGCAGTTTTTTCTCCCCTTGTGTTTTATTTGAGGGAGAAGATTTGAGGATTGAGGAAAAGCTGTGACAAACTTTTCATGTGTGCAGTCATAGCCAAATATTGTCACAGACAACAACTTCAAAAAATCAAGGCAATAGAATAAAATATTAAGATAGAACATGAAATACAAACCACTAGTCTAATGGTTTCCATGGACTAAGTTATTTTGGATTAAAAATCCTCATTATTCTTATTCTTTATGTGAAAATAAATATTTAAGTAATAAAATATATAAGAATTCAAAATACATTGTTTTCTGGTATTGCCTGATATACCAAGGCAGATACTAATTATATTTAATTGGGATTTTTATGCAACTGTGCGACTATACTCTGAATTTCACATAGTTTTAAATTCTCATTTGCATATTCTATATTAATTCAAAGGAAGCTTGAGACATTGTAAAGCACACAAAATACCATAAAATCAGAAAACAGATCAACTACCATTATTTTTAATCTTCTTCCTTCTTTTATATGAAGCTTTATGAGAAATGTGGCCAAAGATTGGAGTTTCTTCTTCTACATAGAGGGGATAAAATATTTTATATGTAGTTTAACTTAAATACAAAAACAGGACTTTTATCTCTAAATGCTATTTCTATTGACTTGAGATATTCAGGTTGACTTCTAATACTACATATTATTTCATTTGTGCCTGCCTAATTCCTGATACAACCACGCAATAGGGCATAGAAAATAGATGACATGGAATAGGTAACTGTAAAGGGGTGAAATAAATGAGGCCTCTGAGCCTTGTAGAATAAGAAGTTGCCCATCTCATGTGTTATGAAATTTTTAGAAGTCCTCCTTCACTCTCTGCCTTCTAATAAAACATGTTCCCTTCACACTAACCTGCTTTCCTGAAGGCCTTAAATTCCCATTAGAGAATCATATTTTTCAGAGCAAGACTTTCCTACCTCTCTTTAAAATATAAATACAATTTTTTAAAAGAACATATTTGCTGAAGAGTAATTAAAACTCGATTTGTATCTTCAAATATGAACAAGCCAGTAAGCTTCAGCTCAGCCATAGATTTAACTGGTAAGTGGATGGGAGGGGAATTCTGTGCAAGGGTTCCTTCCCAAAGAGGAGTAGCCTCAGTGGAGTGCTGGGGCAGGGACATCTTAATGTGGAAGATGCACGAAGTAAGAATAAGTCCCAAGAAATTTTCACTCACACTTACCAATTCCAACCACATTCAGTTTTTTATTCTCCTTTGGTTTTATGTTTTCTGCCCTCCAATCTACTTCAAAAAAAAAAAAAAAAAAAAAAAAAAAAGCAGAAAATATGATATAAAGCAAAGATTTTCATTTGAAATAGTTTCTTTGATCCACCATCTTAAAATTGTTCCATCTTTTCACCAGCAAACTTTGATACTGAATGATCAATGTTCATTATCTCCATTTTATTGATGTTCATTATCTTTTAACACTTTTGATCATTTTTCAGACTCCATCACATTTACCGAAACTTCTATGTTGAAGAGTTTTTGTCACAAAAAATGTTCTTTTTCTAACTTTACTTATTCATATGTGTTATAATTTAAAACTTTAAAATTTATTTTTGGGGCTCATTTTCAGTAGGTTGAGTAAGTAATACTCCTTAGCTCATGGCATATTTCATCATTACTGATACATGCAATGCACTTCTATTATTTAATTACTTGTTCTCTTGTTCCTCTACTCAATTCACATTCTCTTCCTCAGCAGTCATTCTTATATATTTTATATATATCTATTTTTATGTTCTTCCAAAAATGTATATTGTTTGTGTACATGTACTTTAATGTATCTAAATGAGATTGTGCTCATTTTCTATATTTTTGTGACCAAGTACTGTGTTTTTATGCTCTATGTCACTTTATGTACACCTCATCTGTTGCTTCCTACTGTTACATAATACTGCATAGGGTGTTAATCACACTTTACCTGTTTATTTTCCCACTGCTGGAAATAACAAATAAACTGCAGAGAACCTTGCTGGCATTTTCTCTTTGACTTGGTCTGAAAATTCCTTGGAATATAAACTCAGGAGTGCACTTGCCAGTTCCTAGGGTATACAGACACTTACCTCAGTAGTGTCAGCTACTTTTCACAGGGACTGCAACAGGCTACATGCTCACCAGCAGAGCATGGTGTTTACTCTGTTCTCACTTCATCGACATCCCTTATCAAATTCAGCATTTTCATTTTTACCAAACCCAGATATTAAGTGATACTTTATTGTGTCTTAGTGTTTATCATTTCTCTTAATGCTTTGAATCATTCCTCAAATGCTTTTTATCTTTCTGCAAATGGATTTTTCATAACTTTGTCCAATATTCCATGGGAATTCTTTCTTTGTTGTTGTTGTTGATTTACAGGAGTTCCTTAATTGTTCTGATATCAATCATTTGCAAAATGTTAATTCTTCTTCCATCTGGTTATCACTATATCAGATAATGTCTGTGCCCTGCCTCACATCCTCTTAGCTACATTTCTTCCATTCATCATTGCAACAATCAGATTTGTGAAGGTGCAACCTGAGAGCATCTTGCCTCAACTGCATTTGGTGCCTTTTGCTTTCCCTCCTAGGGCATCTCTGTTGCATAGGATTACCTGCAGGTAATTGACCAGCACTCACTCCTGTACCCACATGAAAATGCACATGGATAAACATTCCATAGGACACCCTTGTCCACTGGGGAAAAGGAACCTCTGGATAAAGGCTTTCCTCTTCTGCCCCTGGGTGGACAATTCTGAGACACATTCTGCAAGGCTCCTCATAGGTCTTGGAAAACATCAAGTGGTAGTTGATCAGAGAAGTACCAACTAGCTTGATTACACACCCTTCAATTGATTTTCCCTTTTTCTCTGTTTCACTTTTCTCAGACATTATACCTGTTCCCTGAGATTATTTCCCCCAATAAAATAACTATTCTTAAGTCCTTCTTTCTGCATCTGTATTTTTAAGGGAACCCAGGCTAAGACATAAGATGCCATAGGGTTCCTAAGAAAGCAGACTCTCAGAGCAGAATCCTGAAACTGAATCACTCATCAGCAAGCAACAAGGACCTAATAGTTAGTAGTAAGAATGCAGGGTGATAGTTATTAGATGTGGTAGCATCCAGTTACTTACACTTTCACTGGTAGTTGGTTTTAACAAAGTGCAGGTAGAATGCCCAGCACTGCCTTATGCACTTGTGGCACTTGTATGATGGGAGGTGGGAAATGGTAATTATAAAGATGGTGAAGTTAGTTGATCTTTGTTAATGATTTTAGGTTCCCGAAAAAAATGACAATCTCAGATTCACAAACTCTCAACTCAAAGTATGGGCTGAAAGAAGACCTCTATGTTGGTGTTAGATTCTTATTTTATGCATCCACAAGGCCGACTGTTATGAAAACCAGGCCCAGGATTAAACTGTAGCAGTAGTAGAGCTGCCATGCAGAGACCTAACAGGTTTTCTGGGTTAAAGTCAGGGCCCTAATAGAAACTGAGTGAGATCATCTAACCCAAAATGGGAACATTTGGGAACATTTGGGTGGACAAGTTAGAAAATTCTCAACTTCCAGATGCTCCTGAACCATAGAGGATGGCAGAAGCATCTTCTTCTCTATAGCCTCCCATCACTTGGAGGCCTTTTAGAGACCTCACCGACAGGAAGTTTCTTGCAAAGTAATGCTTCTTCTTTTCAAGATTCCATTTTGTTTCATTGCTCCTAGACCATTAACAAGAATCAAGTTGTAGCATAGCCTGAGGGGAAACGTACAATACATTCTCCATGAGGAGATGACATACATTTGCAAATAATAGCTAGATCCAACTAACATACACTGTCAGCACCAATGGACAAATGTAAGAGTGGAGGAAGTGGAAGATTATGTTACATAGAGGAATATCTGTTGACACCAGGCAAAGAAAGCAGTCATGGTATTGTAGGAGTAATTTGTGCCCAACACTAGGAAGAACCCAAGAACGCTTTGTTTGCAGACAGGGAGTGGTATGCGTTGATCCCAGAAGATTCACTTATACATATCTTGGTACTTCCACACTCAGTGAGAACTGTAAATGGTCAGTTACAGCAGCCTTAGCTTCGACTTCCTTTAGCATGGGTGGTGGGCAGGAAGATGACTAATAATTATGGTGTAAGTACCAGAATCCATAGCAGGAATGATAGCTTTCTTCTCTCTGTATTAAGTCTTTTGTAGAAAATCTGACAGGGCCCTGTTTGAAGGATTCTGTGGTGCATTGGACTTAATGGAGCACATGAGTTTATCTGAGTGGCACAGGAAGTGGATGGGCCCTGCCTCACACCTGCTCAGCCTACCTCTTATATATGTCTGTATATGCTATGTCTGTATATGCAGCCTTCCTTTTATACCAGCCATGCAAGTTTATGCAGTTCTGTCTCAAAGCATCTTACCTCAACTTCACTCTATATTTTTCACTTTCTGCTTTGAGGATTTTTCAATTCCCTGTGTGGCACAGTTGTGGGAATCCACTGGGCACATGCATGTGTGGACTTGAATGTGGGCATGAGTTAACATTTCATGGACAAATCTGGACCAATGGGGAACCAGAGATGGAGGGTAAAGACATCTTTTTTCTTTGCTGTACTAGTCTGTGTTCTCCAGAGAATTAGCTGTTGAAATTATATAGGCTGGTAAGACCCAAGATCCATGGGGTGAGTCATCAAGCTGGAGACCTAGGAGAGCTGATAGTGTAGTTCCAGTCCTAAGGCAGAAAAAAGCCAATGTCTCAGCTCAAAGGCTGTCATGTGGGAAGAATGCTCTCAACTCAGAGGTGAATCCACATTTTTGTTCTATTCAGACCTTCAAATAATTGGATGAGATCTCCTCAAATTATGAAGGCAATCTGCTTTACTCAGTTTGTCAATTTAAATGTTAATCTTACCCAAAAACACCTTCACAGAAACACCCAGAATAATGTTTGAGCAAATATCTGAACACCCCATTGCTCTTTCAAATTGACACATAAAATTAACTTTCACAAGGCCACCCCTTGTCAACTTGGCTGGCCATCTTCTTCCATGACCTATTCTGTATTCCCTTTACCTCAGAGAGCATTTCAGCCAAGTGTGGTCTTTTGCCTCGTAAAGTGGCCCAAACTTTTATTCCTAAAGAGTCTGGGCCATTAGGCTCAGTGCAGTGGCTCACGCCTGTAATCCCAGCACTTTGGGAGGCCGAGGGGGGTGGATCACGAGGTCGGGAGATTTAGACCTTCCTGGCTAACACGGTGAAACCCCGTCCCTACTAAAAATACAAAAAATTAGCGGAGTGTGGTGGCTGGCACCTGTAGTCCTACCTACTTAGCAGGCTGAGGCAGGAGAATGGCATGAACCTGGGAAGTGGAGCTTGCAGTGAGCTGAGATCGCGCCACTGCACTCCAGCCTGATCGATAGAGTGACACTCCATCTCAAAAAAAAAAAAAAAAAAAAAAGAGTCTGGGCCATTAGTAGTCCTACCTGCATTGGGTTATTGCAGCTTTCCATTAAACTTAATCACAGAGCATGATAATTAAAAGAGATACCCTAAGAGATGTCCTGTATTCCTGACATACTCTTTCTTATCTCTATTGTGGAGTAGCAGTCCAATTTCCTCTTGGTAGTCAAGATGAGTCTCCCCAACCAGCACAGTAATCTTCTGCTTTGCCTCTTGTTTCAGAGGCCTGAGAGGCCCCAAGTGGCCAGTTGGCATTTTACCTTCCAGTTCAAAGGAAATATTGTTTTTTTCTAGTAGAAGCATTTCTCCCTTTGGAACTAAGATCTCTAGGTCTGTGCAATGTAGAGTTAAACGGATAGAGCAAATGTTTGCTATTGCATCAATAAGGATAATACTCAGGTGTGCCACTCCCATTTCCACCCCTTGATTCCTGGACTCCAAGAATCCTGGCTATGGGATAAACAACACCATATATTGGATGCTGTTTCTGAGCATATATAATCTTCTGGAGAACCTTGTACCAAGCCTGCAATATATTACCACCTAACTGGGGCTGTTAATGAGTCATTTAAAAACCATTCCACTTTTCTATCAATTCAGCTGCTTTATGATGGTGGGAGACATGGTGAGACCAGTGAATTCCATGAGCATGGGCACATTGCCAAACTGCTTTTGCTATGAAGTGAGTTTCTTGACCAGAAGCAATGCTACATGGAATACCATGATAGTATATAAGAAAGCTTCGTAGCTACATGATCACCCTGGGGATTGGCATTATACTGTGTACTTGTTGTTTGTCTCAGCTGCTGGTAATTTAACTACTTAGCAGTGGCCAGAAGCCAGGTAAGCCTTGGTAAGTGGAAGTCCGTGTTGCTGGGCCCATATTTAATCTCTATCCCTGCCATCATGTCTACTTTGTTCATGAACACATTGGGCAATGATAGGGGTTGTTGGGGAAGAGGCTGACTGGTATCTAAAGAACAAGTTAACCTATACAGTTGATTATTAAAATCTCCTTCTAGTGAGTTCATGCTTTCGTGAGCATTCACTTAAGACACAAATATCTTCACATTTCTTTTGCCCATTCAGAAAGGTCTATCCATATATCTTGCCCCAAATTTTCTTGGCACCAATTTTTCAATTATGTTTCTTCCAAGTTCCAATGTTCCAATCAGAACATTGGTCACAGCCCATAAATCTATATATAATTGCATGTCTGGCTATTTCTCCTTTCAAGCAAAGTGAACAGCCAGGTGCAATGATCAGCATTCTACTCACTGGGAAGATTTCCCTTCACTACTCAGCTTTTTCAGTCCCAGATTTCCCTTCACCACTAACCTTTAGGGATGCTGCAGCTGTCCACTTTTTGGTGGTGGTTGTAATGGGCAGCTCAGGTTATATGTTAATTCATGGCTCATATTTAAGCATTTGGTCTGTACCAAGGCCCAGTAGCAGGCCAAGAGCTGTTTTTCAAAGAGAGAGTAGTTATCCACAAAGGATGCCAGGACTTTGCTCCAAAGATCCCCTGAGCCTGAGCTGTGATTCACCTGCAGAGACCTGCCAAAGACTCCAAATAGCATTTCTATCTGCCACTAATAATTCAAATACCATTGTATCTTCTGGATATTATGAACTCAAGTGGCAAAGCAGTTTGCACAGCAGCCTGGGCATGTTAAAGAGCCTTCCCTTTATTTTGGGCCTCAACAACTAGCACTTTTGAGTCACTTGGCAAATAGGCTGGAGTAACACACCCATATTAATAATATATTTTCTCCAAAATCCAAAGAAGCCCATTATATATTTTTATTATTTTGGTTGTAGGAAGGACAAGATGCAATAGTTTATCCCTCACCTTAAAAGATATGTCTCAACATGCCCATGTCACTGGACCTCTAGAAGTTTCACTGAGGTAGAAGGCCTCTAAAGTTTTGTTGGATTTATTTCTCACCTTCCAACACACACAAGTGTCTTGCCAATAAGTCTAGAGCATTTGCTGCTTCTTACTTACTAGGTCAAATCAGGGTAATGTCATAAATATAATGGACAAGTGTAATATGTTATGGAAGGAGAGGTTATTAAGATCACTGTAAACTAAATTGTGACATAAGACTGGATAGTTGATATATCACTGAGTTTGGACAGTGAACGTGTATTTCTGGCCTTGCCAGCTGAAAGCAAACTGCTTTTGGTGATCTTTCTTAACAGATATGAAGAAAAAAGCACTTGCCTGATTAATAGCTGCATACCAGTAATGGGATGTGTTAATTTATTGAAGCAGTGAAAGCACATCTGGTACAGCAGCTACAATTAGAGTCACCACCTGGTTAAGCTTATGAAAATCCACTGTCATTCTCCAAGATCAGTCTGTCTTCTGCACAGACCAAATTGATGAGTTAAATGGAAATGTGGTGGGAATTATCATCTCTGTACCTTTCAAGTCCTGGATAATGGCATTAATCTCTACAATCCCTCCAGGAATGCACTATTTTTTTTGTTCCTATTTGCCAAGGTAGACACAGTTCTAGTAGCTTCCATTTGTTTTTCTCACCAGAATGCCCTTACTCAACAGGTTAGGGAACCAATGTGGGAATCCTGCCAACATTTTTGTATATATATTCCAATTACATAGTCCAGACTGAGTAAATAACCACAGGATGCATTCTAGAAACCCATGTGGCCCACTGAGCTAAAACTCCATCAACTCTGACCTCTATAAGCTGCTACTCTGACTTATGGACCACAGTGATGTTTAAGTTTCCTGAAATAAGTGTCAATTCAGAATCAATGAAAATTCTGATTATTTTCTCTTCCCTAGTGCACAGTTACCTTGGTAAAAAGTCAGAGACACCTTTGAGGATGGCCAAGGGAAAGACTAACAGTATAATTTTTTGGCAATGTCCAGGGTCTTTCCTCAAGGGACCTGACCACCCCTTCATTCAAAGAGTACTGGGTCTACAAACTGGCTCAAGTCTGGGAATTAATTGAGAGGCCATGACTGTTTTATGATTCAGATTAGACTTTTGTTCACTTGACTTAGAGCTTTTCCACTTTTACAGATCAAGTGAAGAGTTTAGCAGGATTCTTATCTATTTCAGGTCGAGGAACACCATGAGCAACTAGCCAATGCCATAGGTCTGCATGAGTAAGTATTCTGATTGATACTTTGGCTCTACTGACCTCTAATATAGTAACCACACCCACTTTGTATGTCTTAATCAGTTGGGGCTGGTATAACAAAATACTATAGACTAGATGGCTTGAACATCAGACATTTATCTACCACAGTTGTGGAGACTGGGAAGTCCAAGATCAGGTGCTGGCATATTTGGCTCTCAGTGATGGTCATTTTCCTTGCTTTTCCTTTCCTTTCTTGTTGGATGCTCACATGGCCTTTCCTCTGTGCATGTACCTGAGAGAGAGAGAGCTCTTAGGTCTCTTTCTCTTCTTACGAGAATACTGATGTCATCATAGGGACTTTATCCTTCTGATGTCATCGAAACCTAATTATTTCCCAAAGACTCCACCTCCGAATACCCTCAAATTGTGGGATGGAGGATCAACATATGAATGTTTGTGGGGGACCCAAACATTCAGTCCATAGCTTCACCTTTGGAAACTGAGTACTGCTACTTGACCTAAGGATCAAGTTACTCTCACTGACCCACCCCAGGATCTAATTATTTACATGGCATTTAGTTTCCCAATTCATTACAAACTACAGTTCCCACTGGAATATCTGGCCTACAAAAAAGAGTAATCACAAAGCCCTTCAAGGTTGCTGGGGCTCCTCTCACAAATTTATTTCTCACTGATGTGGTGAAAGATGTGTCTTCCTGACCCTTCTAGAGTGCATGGGTAGATCTTTTAGATGACAAATCCACTCTTAACATTCCGTTCTCTCTAAGCCTTTGAATCTCTTCCTTTACATTTAACCAAGGAAGGTCTGGCACTTCTAACTCTCTCACTGGTGGCCACCTTGTGCTTCCTGTATTAGCCAAACAAAGAAATAAAATGTTAACACCCTTTCTAACTCCTTGAGCTGTAACATTAAATGCAAAATCTTTGCTTGGTCAGCCTATGTAAATAAGTTTGGCTTGATTCAACTTTATGTTCCTTCCACCATTATTCTACATCCTTAGTATTCATTTCCACCAATATTCCCTAGATTCTTGTTTCTTTAAATTACAAAACTCTGTTCTTTTGGAGCAATAGTGTACTTCCTTCTGAGTCATACTTTGTATCTCACCTTTAGGGGCCTGTGGGACTTGAGTCTAGTTAAGTGTCTAGGTGTTAGATGTATATCAGCTAGAAGGGTGATGGCGGTGGGTCCTGAGGAGATTCAGCATTGTCTTTCATGGCAACTGCATTAGGAGAAGTCACAATTTCCTCAGGCAATGCAGGGTTAATCTCCTTAGATAGTGGTGAAAGGACTGCTTCTACTGGAGGTAGAGAGGCTGCTTCCACTGGGGTGAAGAGGCCTTTTCCATTCAAGGAGGGAGACTGCTTCCATTGACAAAAAAGACTCCTCAATTTAGGGGCTCAATGCCTTCAGCTTCATCAGGGTCTTCCCATAGAACCTCATTCAACTTTCAGAATCCCACTTTTTGCCAATCACTGCCCTTACTTGAAGAGCAGACACCTTGTGAGTCTGGGAGATTACTTATGTTGTACTTCAGCCAGTTGCGGGCTGAGATTCTGAGTTTGGTTTTAACTAAACCCAGCTCTGTTGCTACAGGAGAAATTCAAATATCTGAGCTCATCTTTTTCTTCTACCACATTATCCAGTGACCTTAGTAGCTAACAGCTGATCTCACTATACTAGTTTGAGAAAAATGTTTGAAAGTATCATATACACAGTGGCTCAGACACTTGCTTATAATAGTTGATTATGAGTGTCTAATGGTAATATTTTATGTATCTCTTTTGTCAAATCACATATCATGTGATGGAAATAATATGTAAACCTAATCAGATTAGAAAGCCAATTCCAGAAATTCCAGAACCAATTCAGTAGACTCATTCCTAAAATCATGTTCCTATAGAACCATTCTTGGCATAAAAGTCTGTATTAGCCAGTGTTCTCCAGATAATCTGAACCCATAGGATACGGAATGTGTATAGGATGCATATATCTATAAACATATATCATTATATATTTTATTAAGTATATATATCATTATAAGGAATTGGCTTACACAATTATAGAGACTGACAAGTCCCATAATCTGCAGGGTGATTTGGTAAGCTGGACACCAAAGAGAACCAATAGTATAGTTCCAAACCAAGTGCAAAGGCCTAGGAACCAGGAGAGCCAATGGTGCAGTTCTAGTCCAAAGCTCAGCAGTCTAGAGACCCAGAATCAGCCAATGTTTTAGTTCAGGTTTGAAGAAAAAGCTGCTATTTCAGTTTGAAGGCTATCAGATAGTAGGAATTCCCTCTAACTCGGGGGAATTCTCTCAGCCTTCTTGTTCTACAAAGGTCTTCAAGTAATTGGGTGGAGACCACACACATTATGGAGGGCAAACTGCTTTATTTAATCTATAGATTTAAAGTTAATCTCATAAAGAAAAAAACACCGGAAGAGAAACATCTAGAAAAATGTCTGACAAAATATCTGGGCCCCTTGTAATCCTGTCAAATTGAAGCATGAAGTTAATCATCACATCTTTCTTGGGTAAATAATTTTAAATGCACTCTACACAGGTCCTCAAAAGGTCCCAACAGGATGAAGGCCATGATAGTGACCTGACTGATAATATGTGCTTGTATGAATGTTTCCTCCTTTCCCGTTTTTCCCTTCCCAGGAACTCAATCCTTTAAATCACTTCACAGAATAAACTACAGGCACACAAATTCTGCTTCGTGGCAAGAATACACACAAAGACAACCTATTAATTTGTCTGTCATGTTTTTATTAAACAGAACTCCTTTATAATATGTATATTCAGTTAATTGATTTTCCCTTATACATTACACTCTTGAAGTTTTGTTTAAGAAGTCTATGACACAAATAAATTTTATTTAAAATTATTTTTAAAGTTTAATCTTTCACTGTTGTCTTTATCTAGAGATAATTTTTGTTTGTTAATATATAGAATTCCAGTTACATATTTCTCCATATGGTAGAGAATATTATTTTCATAATACTATCTACTGCTCTGGTTTCAGTTTGTCCTCTCCAAAACTCTTGTTGATATTTAATTGCCATTGTACTAGTTTTAAGAGGTGGAAGTTTTGAGAGATTAGGCCGTGAGGTTTATACCCTCATAGGTGGAATTGGTGGCCATATGAAAGTCTAGGCCTCTGTTTCTCTCTCTTTCTTTCTCTCTTTCTCTCTTTCTTTCTCTCTTCCTCTCTTTCTTTCCTCTCTTTCTTTCTTTCTTTCTTTCTTTCTTTCTTTCTTTCTTTCTTTCTTTCTTTCTTTCTTTCTTTCTTCTTTCTTTCTTTCTTTCTTTCTTTCTTTCTTTCTTTCTTTCTTTCTTTCTTTCTTTCTCTCTCTCTCTCTCTCTCTCTCACGCTCTCTCTCTCTTTCTCTCTCTCTGGAGTCTCACTGTGTTGCCCAGGCTGGAGTGCAGTGGCACAATCTCGGCTCACTGCAACCTGTGCCTCCCCACATTCAAGAGATTCTCCTGCCTCAGCCTCCAGAGTAGCTGGGATGCCCGACGTGCACCACCACACCCAGCTAATTTTTGTATTTTTAGTAGAGACAGGGTTTCACCAGGTTGGCCAGGCTGGTCTTGAATTCCCAACCTGAGTTGATCTGCCCGCCTCGGCCTCCTAAAGTGCTGGGATTACAAACATGAGCCACCATGCCTGGGCTCACTCTCGTTCTTTCTTGACATTTTACCTTTACCATGGGATGACATATCACAAAGACCCTTGCCAGATGCCTGCACTTGATGTTGGACTTCACAGCCTCGAGAAATGTGAGCCAATAAATTCTTGTTCATTGTAAATGACCTGGTCTCAGATATTCTGCAAAAATGGGCTAAGACATCTATTAAACAATCTGTTTCTTTATTGATTCATGGTACAACTTTATCATGGACTGTTTCCATATGTGCACATGTCTGATTCTGAACTCTCTGTTTTATTCTATTAGTTTTCTTTTTTCGTTTCTCAAAAGCTGTTTTTCACTGCTACATAAAATATCTTTTCATCTCTGTCATAGTTGTATACATTTTCTTTCCTTTTTTGGCCAAAAGCTCTGTCTTTTTCTGTATTATACTTTCTATTTATATAATCTTTTATTACAATAAAAAGTTAAATGTATTACATACTGCATAAAGAATAACAATTACACAAATAATTTTGGAAAACAATTTTTATTACATGAAGAATTCATATTTTAAATAAAATATTTGTCTGAAAATATTTTTATTACATGAAGAATTCATATTTTAAACAAAATATTTGTGTCTGAAAAAGTAGAATTTGACCTCAACTTCTTCTTAGATATAACCATCAATACTTTGATATGCATTATTACTGATTTCTTTTTGTTCAAATGTACAAACACACAAACACATACATGAATGCACATGCACACCAAACAATTTTTATGTTAGTCATTGATACTAGTACTTTTAGAGAAGAAACTATCTTTGTTTGGGAAATGACTTGGAAAGCTGCTTAGTAGAAAGCTTAAACCCCAAGGATCAATAGAAATTAAGTCAATAAGAGAATTTGCTAAATTTCCAGACATTAGAATGGGAAAGAAAATTGGCCACTGAGAAGAAATACAAAAAATAAAATAAAATAAAATAGATGACAATGGTGGGGTAAATGGGATGGAATTAGGAATTTAAAGAGAAATCAGAAAGTCTGGACACTACATGTGGGTGATGGAGCCAGTTAAAAATTCTCAAAAGTTGGGTAACTCCGAAAGAGTTTTGATATAAATCTTAAGTCAATGGAGAAATTACTGTGGGGCCATATTCAAATGCAAATGCATGGTTCAAGGGCAGAAACAGATTTACAGCTGGTCCTCAGATGAACTAGAAGTGGGATATGAGTCTATGGAAAACTGAGGCAGGGTTTTTCTTATTTTCAGTGCTATTGGCATCTTTGTTTCTCTACTTGTATCTGCTCCATCTTCTATGTCTTCCTTTTCTTGAGTTACAAAATATACAAGGCTTATGCAACAGGCTATGAATTATTGCCAGTTTTTTGTCGTAATTTCTTCTCTCTCCAAATCCATTCGCCTTAAGGCATGGGTTGTCAATATCACATGATTAAAGCTTGTCTATCTTGTTCTGTCCTTCACAGGAATTGACAGTGGAAATTGGTCCATAGCATTGTGTACAGACCTCTCTCACTGCATTTAGCCCTTTGTCTTGTAATTTTTTTTATGTTTGTCTTCTTCCACTAGACTGTGAGCTCTTTGATGGCACAGATGTGTTTGTACATTTACAGATTCCTTATTTAGTGCTGTGGTTAGTGCTGAATGATTTGCTGAATAACCAAACCAATTAGTAAATGAAAGACAAGACATGTTCTACTGGATTGGTTTTCTTTGAAAAGTAAAGGGCTAACAGATCTAGTCAAGTTGTTACCACTGCATCACAGCTGCAATTTAAAACAATTATATTTAACTTATCTGAAACATCTCCTGTTTCAGTATATAAACAAATGCTACCATCCTTCAATGTCCCATGTTATTATCAACACTTTCAAAAACTTGTACTGACTCCTCCAGCCTTCGGTTGTCTCTGAAATTTTCTAATATATGAAGTTCCTGCCACACAATTTTGTACTTAGCTGTACTTAACTATATTCCATTCTAAGTTGTTTATCATTGTTTCAGAACTTTGTAGTCTGAGTATCCCAGGACTTCATCTGCGGGCTTCAATAGCCCATTAGTTCAGCCTTGCATATATCACTATAGAACTTCGGTGCACATTCCTGCAACTTTGTTATTTTGGGGATGCCAAGCAGCATAGTGATGAGCTTAGAACCAAGATTCTTCAGGTTTTTCTGCACTAACCATTTGAGAGTGATGCCTCAATACAGCTATGCTACTACTGCTATGAGAAGGCCTCTTAATGGGTGTTGTACTTTTCCCTGCAGTTCTTTTAAGCATTGGAGTTTCCTCTGATGGATTATTTGAGCTCTTAGTAAGTCAAAACTTTTGTAATTTCTAGAAAAGAATAGGAAGTTTAAAATGGCCTTATTTCTCCATATCCATGTCAAATTATATTATTTGCATTCCCTTGCCTATGCCATTACTTTATGTTGCAAGTGTCATATAATCTTGTTTGGAAAAATTATCTCAGTTTTCTTTTCTTATATCACTTGCTTTAAAGGCTCAAAAATGGTTTCTTTTAGAAATCTATGCTATATCTTCAATTTCTCTTCCTATTATATCTTCCCTATGAGCTTTATGCACAAAACAACTTTTCTGTCTTCTTTGCCCTTTCTTCTTAGGCAAAACTACTGAAAGCCCTCATGTAAATTAACTAATATAAATAAAGATGAAACATGTGGAGGAAAGGAGGGAGTGGGAATCCATCCCATAAAATTGCCACTTGCGTTTGTCTTGGAAACCTCACTACATATTTCTATCCTGCCTTTCAGTTTGGGTGACAAGTCCTCAGAGGAAAGGCTTCTGTTTTCCCTGTTCATTAAAGTACCTAGCACAATACTCTGCAAATTGGAGATGTAAAATAAGTACTGAATTAAATTTATTAGAAGTAAAATTATGAGTACATTTGCAAACATCAAGTGGAAAATTTTATAGAGTAAGTGAGTACCATTCAACCCAGAGATTTTACTAATCTACAAAATTTTCCTATTGATAGTTTTCAGAAAAATCCTATAGTCACTATTGTCAGAGATTGCATTACGAAAATCTAGCAAATGTAAGGCTTTGAGATTTTCTGAACTAAGTATCCTAACCTTTGTTTAACTACTCCTGAAAATCACTGGTACGTATATATTATATCACTGTGGATATATTTTCCTACGTTTACACATATATTTTACAACATTTTGGAGGTAGAAGAGAATGAAGGATCATTGCACATTGATGCTAAATGTGTTTAAACTTATAAAAACAAGGAATCATGTCATTAAAGATTACAAAGATGACGATGAATTTCAATGACATTTGGATTTTCCAAGGAGTGAGTGTGGTCTGAGTCAGAAGCTGAGCCACAGGAATAGAAGTTCAGGAACAGCAATGGTACTGAAGAATTAAAGCCTAAATTATTGTGATAAATTAAGATTTCTAAGTAAAATATGTCATATATACAGATCCTAGTGTGTGTGTGTGTGTGTGTGTAACATGTATACACTTCCCTTGCTCATATTATACTAAGTAATTACATGTTTCTTCTACACTCCTTTTGATCTGTAGATAGTATTGGGATTGTGGTTAGATGATTTGTTATAAGGTATAATATTTTTCCTTAGTTTCTATCTTTTTTAAGAAAGATGAATGAAAATATCACAGTCAACTTTTCAAAGTGATACCTTATCGTCTAAATAAGGAAGTAAGTAAACTAATCTGAAATCTTTTGAAGAGAATACAACTATTCAAACAAAGAAAATTTTAAGATGCCCACTTTAATCTTCTTCAGTAAAGATCAATCACCAGGGTAATATTTGACCTATTATTCATTGTCATTCTAGGCTATAGAAAAAAAAGGTTTTGAAGCTTTACTGCTCATCTGTTTTAGTTGTCATAATTAATAAATATCTGCCAGATGCTGTACTAAATCCATGTTTTTAGCTCTTTCTGACAGGTGAGTCTTTTTTTCTTTTTGAAGCAAGAATACTGCACACTCTATTCAGCCATCACTGAATAGAGTGTGCAGTATGAAAAGGGTCAGGAGGGAGTGGATGGTTACCATAATAATTTCAGCTATTACAATAAAAGTGTTTCTCAATTAGATTTGTTATAATTTTTCTAGTATATACATTTCTATTTGGGTCCCTGGTGGATCATTTTTTTTTTTTAACACTTCTGTTATTTTCTTATGTATTTTATGAAGGTCTAGAAATTTGAGCATCTTAGTCATTTTGTGTTGCTATAGCAGAATACCTGAGACTGGTTGACTTAATAAAGATAAGAAATTTACTTGGCTTACAATTCCAGAGGCTGAGAAGCCCAAGATCAGGCAGCCTATCTGGTGAGAGCCTTGTGCTGCTTCAACTCAGGGCAGAAAGTAGAAGGGGAAGCAGATGTGTGAAAAGAGGGACACCTGAAAGTCTGGGCTCACTTTATAACAACCCGCTCTCATGGGAACTAATTCATTCCAGGAAGATCGATAACTCACTCACTCCAGTAAGATGTCCCCATGATGCCAACAGCTACTCAATACGGCCATCCTGAGAATCAAATTTCAACATGAGTTTCAGAAGTGACACATTCCAAGAAGAGAACCTGGAAAGATGAGAACAAGAAACAGTTGTGAAGACAGGAAAGTTGGAAGAGTGTGGATGAAATCTAGAGAGAATATTTCCTGAGAATAGACATTCGTTTGTTATCAGATGAAAGTATTTCCATAAGCTCATATTTGCATTCTCCAAAGTATTTGGCACAGCACTTTTTTCATTGAAGGCATTGCATGTTTTGAATTAATGTTTATATCATACAAAGTCACATTGTTTTCTACCAAAGCATAACTTTTCTTAAATTTCCAACTGGTCTAAATTTCAAACTTTTACTGGTTTTCATGGATAACAAAATGATACTTAATTTAGAACTATGTTTGTTGTTGTTGTTCTTGTTCTTGAGACAGAGTCTAGCTCTGTCACCCAGGTTGGAGTGCAGTGGTGTGATTTTGGCTCATTGCAACTTCCACCTCCTGGGTTCAAGCAATTCTCCTGACTCAGCCTCCCAAGCAGTTGGGATTACAGGTTCCTGACAGCCAGTCCGGGTAATTTTTGTATTTTTGGTAGAGAGGGGGTTTCACCATGTTGGCCATGGCTGACCTCATATGGTCTGCTGCTTTGGCCTTGCAAAGTGCTGGGATTACAGGTGAGAACTATGTTTTTGATGGAAAACCCTGACCACTATATCTCTATTTTACAGAGAAATTTTGAAATTGTTGAAAAATAAAAATTTGGGGTACAAAAGAGTTTTGTATTATTTTGCATAGCTTTCTGAAAGATCATATTCATCTGCTTTATTTCTAAAATACTTTTAGTGTCAGAAATTTAATTATTTGCATCTTATCATAAAGAAGGCCAGTTTTCAGGAGGTCCATCTTGATATTTCTCCTCACATTATTAGGTTCCTTTAAGTGAACCATTATTTTATTCTTTCTGCTTCTGTCTTTGTTTTTCCTCTTCATGTTCTGGGGACAGGTGCAAACTAGCAGATGCTGGTAAACACAGTAGCTTCATTTCTTTGAGACCATGTTCCTGAAAGCTAGCAAGCCCATATACTCTTGCTGTGACTCTGAAAGAGTACCCGTTGCTCTAGGTCTCTCTGTGTGCAAATAAAAATCCTCAGCTTCCTTGTGTAATTTATTAATAATTATAAAATACAAGATTTTCTGTTTGTCCTGGTTCAATGTACAACATAATGGCAAAAATACATGGCAAGTTGGATATAAACTTACTATGCAACAACTTGTTCAGTATTGTCTAAACAGCCCTATCCAATCAAAATATAATGCATGCTACCTATGTAACTTGGCTTGGCTCTGTGTCCTCATCCAAATCTCACTTTGAATTGCAATAATCCCCACATGTCAAGGGCAGGACTAGGTGGAGATAATTGAATTATGGGGGCAGTTTCCCCCATGCTGTTCTCCTGATAATGAGTGAGTTCTCATGAGATCTGATGGTTTTATAAGGGGCTTCCTTATTTGCTTGAAACTCATTCTCTCTCCTGCCACCCTGTGAAGTGCTGCCTTCTGCCATCATTGTAAGTTTCCTGAGGCCTCCCCAGTTATGTGGAATCGAGTCGATTATGTGAGTCGATTAAACCTCTTTTCTTTATAGGTTACTCTGTGTCAGATATTTCCTTATAGCAATGTGAGAATGTACTAATACACTATGTAAATTTAAATATTCTAGTAGGTACATTTTAAAAAGTGGAAACAAACAAGTGAAATTATTTTTAATAAAATATATTCTTTAGCCATGTTTTTCAAAATATTGGCATTTCAACATGTAATCAATATTAAAAAGTTATTAATGAGATAGTTTACTTTTTTATATCAAGCTTTCAAAATCCAATGTATATTTTCTACTTACTGTGGCTCTCAATTAGGATATTAAATTTTCATTGGGTCATTGGGTATACTTGACCTGTATTTATATATACACTTGAACAAAATGAAGACACTTATGTCTGAGTTATCCAAAACACACTTAAAAATGTTAGAATAGCTGAATAGAATATCATATTTTTGTTTAAACTTAAATTAATGAAAATTAAATAAAATTAAAGATTCGAAGTCTCATTTGCACTGTCCCCATTTCACGTGTAGTATCCACATATGGCTTGTGGCTATTAGACACTTCACATCTCAAAGATTGGTGATTACGATCTTCCAAGCTTCCCACCTCTCCACAGAAATCAGATCACTCATAGTGTCATTTGCTTGTGTTTCCAGTTGTTGTTCCCTTGGAACCTGTAAACACTTTGGCATAAAGATCTGACAGATTCAGCTTCTGCATAAATGAATTTCTTTTCAGCTTATCTCTGGGTGAGTTGTGTTTCTTGGCTATGGAGATTCAATTACTTTATCAGCTACTTTATCTGATGTCAGCTTTAGCCATTCATGTAGTTTTTTTAAAAAAATTTTCTTTCATAGTTTACTAATCAAGACAATCACATATGAGTGTTAAATAATCTCTGTTAAAATCTCACAATCCACATTGCTACTTGCTGTAGTGCCAAAAGAATCCATTTCTTTCTGGGTCCTTCACAATTCTAAATATTAAACTATCCATGGAATGAACAAACCAACATGTTTAGATTTACCACACCATAGCAATGTATAAAGACAGACACTCTCTAATTGAAAATGGACATTTATATATGTAGATTAAGGGTTAGGATTTTTGTTTCCAAGACACGTATATGATTCTACAATATATTAATATCACCAAACTTTGATTGGACAACCAATTCTTAGAATTATCTAGAATCAAAAGTTTTGATTGGGTAATAAAAGTTTTATTTTTTTTGAAAATTTTTGCACTATGATCATCTATCTAAAATATAATTTGAAATTTATCCAGCAATATTTTTTCACCATATGGTCAAAAGTCACCTACTTCAAAACCATCTGGGGAACTTTACAAAAAGGTAGATTTCTGGGCTACCCCAGAGATTCTGATTCCTTAGTCATAGAGTGGAGCCTACATATTCACCTTTTCAGCAAATATCCACATAATTCTGATATATACTAGTGTTTCAAACTACCAGCATTAAGATGATTTTAATGCCCTTCTTTAATACTTGAAAATGACTCCCAGAGAAGCTATTTGAAACTCTAAAAGAGTTTTTAGAATTTTAGTATTTTAACACTGGTTCAAATTTCTGTTTTTATTTGGTTCAAAATGTTATGCTGATGTCCACTTCATGACTTCTCTCTTTATTTTATAGTCAGTATATTAGTTCATTTTCTTGCTGATAAAGACAAACCTGAGACTGTGGTATATAAAGTGAAAGTGGTTTAATGGAATCACAGTTCCATGTGGCCAGGGATGCCTCATGATCATGGCAGAAGAGCAAAGGGCCACTTACATGGCCACAGGCAAGAGAGAATGAAGAATCAAGTGGAAGGGGTTTCCCCTTATCAAACCATGAGACTTATTCACTACCTTGAGAACAGTATGGGGGAAACTATCCCCATGATTTAATTATCTCCTACCAGGTCCCTCCCACAATACATGGGAATCGTAGGAGTTACAATTCAAGATGAGCTTTGGGTGGGGACATGGCCAAGCCATCCATCAAGTGGCCTTTTCTCTTGAGTTCTCAGTCATACATGTGTGCAGAAATGAAAACAAAAGAAATATAAATGCCTTGTTAATTGGCATTTTAATTAGTTATATGTTCTTTAGAAATAAACATTTTAAAAGGTAAATACTGGATGCATTACAGGTTATACAGAGAGAAATTTCAATGAAAGCCTGGCACACTAGTATATCTATATTTAGTCTGTACAAAGACTTTTGCATTTATTTTAAATTTCCTACCTCCCCATATGGTTTTTTCCCCTGAAACCCAAGACACTTTAAAAGGTAAAATTTTTCAAAAAATTATTTCGAGAAAAGATTCATTTTAGTTCATTTCGTTTGGTAAATAATGTTAAAATGAGTCATTCCATTTGCAACTTTATTTATTTTAATAATTTTAATGTATTTATATTTACATGGCTGCTCATAATGTATATATCCTTGTTTAACCCTCATTTTGTTTTTAATTGTTTCATCTTTGCCATTTCCAGTTTTTTTCTGCATGTATTAAATCTGGAGGTTTTGCCAAATGAAAAACCAAATAAAGAGAATGAAGTATATCAATTATAAAAAGAGTAATTAGTATGTATATTTGTGCTGTGCATAATTATCTATATTCTTTGAACACTTCCTTGAAA
Source organism: Piliocolobus tephrosceles (assembly GCF_002776525.5). Classification (NCBI taxonomy): domain Eukaryota; kingdom Metazoa; phylum Chordata; class Mammalia; order Primates; family Cercopithecidae; genus Piliocolobus; species Piliocolobus tephrosceles. The sequence goes on from NC_045439.1 coordinate 117,055,203, forward strand.
ATGCTGCTATATATTTTTTAATAGACCCTCTTTCCCACTTCTAGGAAAATTATTTTATACCTTGTTTTTCTTCTTTCTACCTTATTCATATACTTACACTCCTTCATCATCCACTCACATTATAATTCACAGAGGAAAACAGAAAATGGTAGATGGGAACTAATTTCCTCATGTTCTTATCAGCAAATAAACATATGCCTACTTCCATTGTTACTTATCTTATTTACTTTTTACATTAAAATGCAGGAAGTCTCTCCTATTAAAGGACCGTCTCCCTCCTTGTAAGCCAAGATACTGTGCTCTCTCATCTACTCTGGGCTGTGACCTTTATGGGTAGCCCCCTCTCTCGTGTATCTTGCCCTGGCTCTTACTCATAAATTCCTCTGCTTAGAACATTGTTCCTCTGCTCTTTTTCCAATACATGTTTTCCATTATTCCTTCAGCTTCACTTAAAATATTACCTCAAAGGGATATTCTCTACCACCCTATTTTATTAAATATTAAAGTTCCCCTCCTCTTACCTCCCATCTCGGTTATTTCTCTAACATATAACATCCTATTTTCCTCTTTATCTTTATGGGTCATCATTTACTTGGTTGTCTAGTTTTCCAGACTACAAGCTCTACAGGGTCAGAGGCCATATCAGTCTTCTTTGCTCCTGTGTCCCTAGCTCTTGGCACAATGTTGGCCCATGTTAATTTCTCAGTAAGTATTTATTGGGCACATAATTAACTTCTCCCAGGTAGATGTATTTTGATATACAATAGCATAATGATTCGCCTATCTATGAGTATTTCAGTTATCTCCAGTTTTTTCTATTGCAAGCAATACTTCATAGCATATTTTACATGTTTATTTTCATGTATTCATAGTATAATTTCTACAAAAAGAATTTGTTGAAGTGGGATTGCTGGATCATGTCATATGCCATTTAAGATTCTCATACCTAGGAATCAGAATCTCAGCACTCATTAGGTTGACTGTAAATATAAGACAAAAAATTTCCATTTTGTTCCGCCCAAATCCTTTTTTCAGGGCTGCTCCTTCCTAACACATTCAATGAGGTGTTTATTTTTAGCACCAAGGTGTGTATTTCACATTGTGGACAGTTATTTGTCTTTGTGGCTCCCACCATGGTCTTTTAATGCCAACAATTAATTATTCAGTTGGTTTCTCCAGAAGACTGCCTCCTTTCAACATTCTCTACAAATGCTGGCTTTACTTTTACCTCCAAGGACGGCAATGGGCTGCCTACTGCTCTTATTGCTGCTGCTTCAGATGTCACTCTCTCTTCCATTGACTACTCCTTGTCTGCATTTTTATGCTGTGATCAACATCCTTTCTGTCTGTTTTGATATTAATAGTATTCATTTAAATCTCTTCTGGAGAAAAAAGTGACCTGCTCCTAGGAGCTTGGGACTTAACACGAAAATGCTAAGGTCCATGCCGGAACTAGCATTGTGATACTCTTCCATGTTTTCTTCTTATTCAGTGTTATTATTCCCTGTTTCCCTGGAATCCCTTTACTCTCCACACAAATGTGTAGTCTTCCTTATTAGTATAAGCTAGAACTTTCTCATATCCCCCAGACTGAAGTAATCTTTCTTACTGACACTTTGTAACTGTAACAATCTTTCTTACTGACACTTTGGAACTGTTAGCATGAAAGAAAATGATGTTTTATTACATTTTCTGTTCCCATGTCTTTTTCTCTGGTGGGTCCTAAGCCCTTTGAGGACAGGGACCATGTAGTTAAATATATCTAGCTGTGCAATCAGAAAAACCTGGGTTTGAATCCATTGTTACCACTTTCTAGCTGGGCAAGTCACTTAGCTTCAGTTGTCTGATGTATGAAAACAGAATAATTAAAGAACAAATCTCACCACGTTGTGAAGAATCAAGGTGGTAATTCCTAAAATATGCTTAGAGTGGTGACTGGCATGTTTAAGCTCTCAGTAAGTGCTAATTTGTGGCAGCCATGAAAATGCACATCATAGACCTCAGACTATGGAGTGTCTGTGGCAGCCATGAAAATGAACATCTTAGATCTCAGACTGTGGAGTATCTTTGATCCATAGCTTCAGCTGCTGAGCTCTGAAATTCATCTCTGCTGCTGTATCTCCCATAGGCTGCTCCCAGCCAGTGATGAATGTGGCAGAGACACTAAGACGGTCCCATTCTCAGGAGACATGACAGCACTATGACTTTGTCTCCAGGACTCCCATGATCTATTGCTGAACTTCCTTACAATTGCCCTGTGGTCTAAGGCTCTTCCACCCACAAGTCTTTCCTTCCCATTCTGTTTAAAAAGCCTCAGATCTGCATCACAGTTTGATAGCTTTCTCACACTCCTCCTCCTCTAGTTCCTTTTCCATGTTCCTTTAAGGTATTTCTTGAGTATCTAATTTTGCCTTGTCACTGGTTTTTTGGAGGACTTGAACCAGCACATACAGTTCTGAGAGTAGTTTGAGAAAATTGGCTATGGTGGGATGAAAATTTGAGACTGGCTACCCATCACCACCTAGGTTGAAGAGGATGCTATTCTGGTTAGTAGAGGGGCATGAATTATCCCTGGCACAAGGTGGCAGTTCATCTGCTAAAGGTTTCACTGGTGGCACCCCAGGAAAATATTCCTGGAGGGGAATGCTTTAGCAAGTGCAATTATTTAGGTCACTTGGAAGCAGTGCCTATAAAGACAGAGTTGGCTGGTTATTGCTAAGTTGTATAGATGCCCTGAAGATAGATAATTACAGATTGGGGACAGCAAACAAACAGTTAATGGCTAAGGGTGGCAGCCAAAGGGCCTCTGAGGTACCCTTTAGACAGGCTTTATGTTCCATGGTGGAAAAGCAGATATATCTGAGCAGCAGCCTGAAGATATCATTTGTTAGAGTTGTAGAGCTCCAGAAAAATTTGAATACTCAGCCAAGGCACATCTGTTACACAAAGGTCTAGGAGCATGGACTGAAGACAAGCTCCATTGTGGGGAAAATCTAGCATCTAAAAACATGGGATGGTATCTGGTTGACTACCCTTGATAATGTTAACTCTATAAGATCCACTTACCCTCTGGGTTTTCCCTTCCCTAGTTACTCTTCACTAGTAACAGCCAGCGCTTCCCTATGCTGAATAATGCTGGAGAAACTCTTCTTCCATAAGTTAACAAGTACTGCCCTTGGAAGCTGCTTTCATCTTGACTGAAAAGATGCTAACTAGGGTTAAATCCCTGCATAGCACAATAGAAGATGTGCTGGGCCTAATAAGGAAGGGAAAAGACTATACACCAAGAGAATTTCAAGAATTTGTTAACATGTGCCAACAGAAGCCAGTAGAGTACATCAGGAAATGGATTTTGAGGAGGCTTGATCAAAGAGGCAAGAATACAAGACTGGATGAAGAATAATTCACTCATTTGGAGACATTTTTTTGTGATATTGGATTAAGACTAGTAGGAAGCCAATGGGAATAGGGAAACTCGCTCCTACAGTGGCCATTAGAAATCTGGAAAAGGTTAGGTCCAACACTCAGCAATGTGGAAATCCCATTTCCCTAGAAGAAGGTGAAAGAAGGAATAAAGGATCTAACGGAATTGGGCTTGCTGAAATAGATATATTATCTAAGGCAAGGGATCCATCAGAGCAATATGTTCCACAGAAAAGCTCAGAGGATACCTTATCTACCTGGGTCATATGGAATAAATTAGTAAACTGGGCACAAGATCACTAAGAAGTTCAGTGGTGGCTGGCCTACTTATCCCAGACTCACTATAGGAGAGATAGTCAAAGAGCTGGGCTCATCAACATCTATGGAATAATGGAACCCCAAATATATAGAGGCCAGGTGGTGGAGCTTAAACAACCAAAGTGTCCTGGCACCTTGTTTAGAAAGCAGACCTTCATGGAATCCTGGATAAGGTCCAGGTCATGATGTGGCCACTGGGTCAAGCGACTCACTCAGTGGTCATTTTCCTAATTGCTGAATATATATAATTGGAATTAATATACTTGGCTGTGGGAACAACCCACATCGGGTCCTTGGTCACTTGGATAAGAGCACTCATGGTAGGTAGGGGCTGGAGGGAGTTTAGCGCCATTATTAAAAACGTAAAAGATGTAGTTGCAGTAGTCATTATCATTTCTCTACTTGTTTTACTAGTTTGGTCTCTGCAGAAACACCATCCTGAATAATGACTGAAGACTACTGCAGATTTAGCCAAGTAGTAATCTAGGTCACAGGTGCACTAGCTTATGTGGTATCATTGCTAGAGCACATTATTAAGGTCATAGGTACATAGCATGTGGCCAGTGATTTGGCAAATGCATTCTTGTCCATTTCACTTAGAAAAGTAGATCAGAACAATTTTCATTTATGTAAACAAATAACAGTGTGATATATTATCTCTCCTGCTTCTGTCATAATATAGTCCAAAGACAATTGAACAGCATGAACATTCCGCAGAATATGACACAGATCTATTACAGCAATGACATTATATTGATTGGAGAGGATGAGCAAGAGGTGAACTAGTATGCTTAAGGCTTTGGTAAGACACTTCTACTCTGAGGATGCGAGATTAAACTCTAGGAAGTGTCAGGGACCTGCTACTTCTGTGAAATTTAAGGATGGAGTGGTCAGAGGTGTGCTGAGGTATCTCCTCCAAAGTAAAATGAATTGCTGAATCTTCCATCCCCTGCAACAAAAATGGAAACACTGCACCTAGTAAGTCATTTCTGAGTTCTGGATGCAGCACCTTCCACACCTAGAACTGTTGCTTTGGTGCAATAGTGAGTGACAGGGAAGGCTGCCAATTTTAAGTCCAGCCTTGAGCAAAAAATGACTGCAGAAATTCCAGGCTTCAGTGCACCAGTCCTGCCACTTGGACTACATGACCTAGCAGACTCTATGGTATTAGTTCTGATAAGGAAGGAAAAAGACTATACAACAAGGTGTATAATAGTTGGAGGGTGGGGAGAGGGATGTCAACAGTGAAAAAGGAAGCCACATGGAGATTATGTCAATCCCCATTAGGAGAACTCAATGCAGGCCCCTGGAATTCTAGAACAGAGTCATGCCATTATACCTAGTGATTGCATATGCTTTGAGGAAGAGATTACATATGTAGAGATTACATATACTTTGAGAAACAGCTCTTGACGTTACTGGGCCCTGGCAGAGACAAAATGGTTGACCTTGGAGTAAACCCAAAGTGACCATGCATCTGAAAATGTCCATTATGAGCTGGGTTCTGTCAGACTTTGCAAGTCAAAATCAGATGTTCTCAGCAGAAGTCCATTGTAAGATGGAAATGGTACCTTTTGGATTGAGTCCAGGCAGGACTAGATGTCCTAGCAGCTGCATGAGCAAGTGACCACCCACCATGTCACCGACCGTGATTGCACACAGTGCTCTTCTCCAGTTTGTGCCTATGTGGGGTCTTGTACAAACAACTGAAGGACAAGGAAAAGTCTAACGTTGGCATATTGTAGGGGCTTAGTAGATAGTAAGTGAATGAAAGGATTTGATTAAGCTTCCGCCTTTGTTTATGTACATAATTATTGTCTCTGTTCAACAGATGTAGAAACTGAGGCCAAGTAAATTAAGGAAAATTCATTACCTACAGGTAATGAATAAGGGGGCCGGAAAACAGATGTCCTGCCTCATATGATAATGTACTTTCTATGGCATTATTCTGTTTTTTTGTTCACATTTACCACAGGATGTTTTCTTCATTTTAAAAGAAGAATGAAGTTCATTATTAGACATTAAATTATAAAACAGTTAACGTTCCACATTTAAAACACTTAAAATGCCATGCCCCATTTGTTAACCTAAAAACTGGTATCCACATATGTTGAGTCACTTTTTTTCAATTACTTGCAAAAATGGATAGAGATTGGGAGGGGCTGTGAATGTATGCATACTAATGAAACCTTAAAATAAAATGTTTCCATGTGCAACTTCCAGTCTTGTTGGATAACTTTACTTGATTGAAAATTGCTTGAGAAAGATGAAATCATAAATTACCTTAAATTTACTAAAAGCCTGTGAGCCACCTATATTAAGTGTGAAGCTGATGAAGTTTCAGCTTGAATGAAAATAAGCTGAGAAAACCACATGGGTAAGGTTCCAGGTACATCTCCAGAAAGAAGGCTAACATTTAATATAAGCTCTGCTGGGTCCAATAGTGGGCAACATTGCAAGTAGATTCCTACTAGCATTATAATTGTTAAAACCCCATCTAGCATTCACAGTTTCTACTCGTTCCACTCATATTTCCTAGTGTGTATAATCACTCCAAACGCTTGCTGACTACTCCTGATCCATTCATTCATTTATTTCTTCATTCAACAAACCTTCAACTTGCTATATGTTAACCACTGTGCACTTGAGGGAGATAACATATTATTAAATTGTGACAAGATAACATTTTACAGATGAAAATGAGGCAAAGAGAGTTTTAGCATCTTCTTCAGTGTTACACACCTAGTGTGCAAAGAAGTTGGGACTAAGAACGGAAAGTATGTCTCTGGAGTCCATGCTTCTAACCACTATATTTTTTTCTCATGACGTTCATAGTGTGTCACTCTCCAGTTTTCTGTTTTAAGATATCACTAGCATATTTCTGAGGGAAACATATACAGAATTCCATTAGGAAGTCTACACATAATGGCATAAAAGAGGAGTCTCTCTCTCTCTCTATATATATATATAGACAGATATAGATATAGATATAGATATAGATATAGATATAGCTATAGATATAGATATAGATATAGATATAGTAGGCCTGTGGCAACTTATGTTAGGTCTCAGAAAACTGCATATTAAAATAATTTTTATCATAAATCATTTGGAAAATATCAGATGGGTGTTGCGGCTAAGCTAGCTGATGTAGAATTTGATATTCTAGATATGACAGAAATTACTGAAAACACCTCTGTATGTGATTTAGTCATTGGAATACAAAACTAAGTGAAAATACGAATGGACAACACGTGATAGGCAGCAAGGTTATTTTAAGAATATATGCAAACATAATAAAACTAAAGTCGTATTGGTAACACTTCCTTTTTATCGATAAAATTTGGGTAATGATAAACTTATTCAGAGTTCTACAGAAACATATTATAGATAATTGATATGGTTTGGCTCTGTGTTCCCACCCGAATCTCACCTTAAATTGTAATAATACCCACTTGTTGTGGGAGGGAGTGGGTGGGAGGTAACTGAATCATGGAGGCAGGTCTTTTCCTGTGCTATTCCTGTGATAATGAATGAGTCTCATGACATATGATGGTTGTATAAAGGGGAGTTCTACTGCATGTACCCTCTTGCCTGCTGCCATATAAGATGTATCTTGCTTTCTCTTCATGTTCTACCATGACTGTGAGGGCTCCCCAGCCATGTGGAACAGTGAGTCAATTAAACTTCTTTTCTTTATAAATTACCCAGGCTTGAGTGTGTTTTTAATAGAAGCATGAGTACAGACTAATATGGTAAGTTGGTACCAGTAGAGTGGGGCATTGATGAGAAGTTACTCGAAAACCTGGAAGTGACTTTGGAACTGGGTAACAGGCAGAGTCTGGAACAGTTTGAAGGGCTCAGAAGAAGACAGGAAAATGTGGGAAAGTTTGAAACTTCCTAGAGACTTGTTGAATGGCTTTGTCCAAAATGCTGATAGTGATATGGACAATGAAATTCAGGCTGAGGTGGTCTCAGATGGAGATGAGGAGCTTTTTGGGAACAAGAGTAAAGGTTACTCTTGCTATGTTTTAGCAAAGAAAATTGTGTCGTTTTGCCCCTGCCCTAGAGATTTGTGGAACTTTGAACTTGAGGGAGATGATATAGGGTATCTAGCAAAAGAAATTTCTAAGCAGCAAAGCATTCAAGAGGTAACTTGGGTGCCCTTAAAAGCATTCAGTTTTATAAGGGAAGCAGAGCATAAAAGTTTGGAAAATTTGCAGCCTGACAAATGCAATAGAAAAGAAAATCTCATTTTCTGAGGAGAAATTCAAGCTGGCTGCAGAAATTTGTGTAAGTAGCAAAGAGACTAATGTTAATCCCTAAGACCAAGGGGAAAATGTCTCCAGGCAGTGTCATAGAAGTACCCTGGAGCCCCTCCCATCACAGGCCCAGAGGCCCAGGAGAAAAAAAGTGGTTTCATAGGTTGGACCCAGGGTCTCCATGCTATGTGCAGCCTAGGGACTTGGTGCCCCATGTCCCAGCCACTTCAGCCCTGGCTGAAAGGGGCCAACGTACAGCTTGGGCTATTGCTTCAGAGGGTGGAAGCCCCCAACTTTGGTAGCTTCCACATGATGTTGAGTGTGTGGGTGCATAGAAGTCGGGAACTGAGGTTTGGGAACCTTATCCTAGATTTCAGAAGATATATGAAAAGGCTTGGATGCTAGGCAAGTTTGCTGCAGGGGTGGGGCCCTCATGGAGAACCTCTGCTAGGGCAGTGCAGAAGGGAAATGTGGTGTGTGAGTTCCCATGCAGAATCCCCACTGGGGCACTGTTTAGTGGAGCTCTGAGAAGAGGGCCACCATCTTCCAGACTCCAGAATGGTATTCCACCTGCAGCTTGTACTGTGTGCCTGGAAAAGCTGCAAATACTCAGTGCCAGCTCGTGAAAGCAGCTGGAAGTAGGGAGTTGAGGAGGGTGGCTGTACCCTGCAAAGTCACAGGGATGGAGCTTCCCAAGACTGTGGGATCCTATCTCTTATGTAGGATGCCATGAATGCAAGACATGGAGCCAAAGGAGATCATTTTGGAGCTTTAATATTTAATTACTACCCTGCTGGATTTCAGACTTGCATGGAGCAGCCAGGAGGGTGCTGTGCCCCGCAAAACCACAGAGCTAGAGCTGTCCAAGACTATGGGAAACCACCTGTTGTATCAGCATGCCCCGAATGTGAGAAATGGAGTCAAAGGTGATCATTTCAGAGCTTTAAGATTTAACAGACCCAGTGGATTCAGACTTGCATGGGACCTGTAGTTCCTTCATTTTGGTCAATTTATCCCATTTGGAATGGGTGTATTTACAAAATACCTGTACCCCCATTGTATCTTGGAAGTAACTAATTTGCTTTTGATTTTACAGGATCATCAGTGGAAGGGACTTGCCTTGTCTCTGATGAGACTTTGGACTGTGGACATTTGCATTAATGCTGAAATGAGTTAACACTTTGAGGGACTGTTGGGAAGGCATGATTGGTTTTGAAATGAGAGGACATGAGATTTAGGAGGGACCAGTGGCAGAATGGTAAGGTTTGGCTCTGTCACCCCTCCAAATCTCATCTTGAATTGTAATAATCCCCACGTGTCATTGGAGGGGCAAAGTGGGGAGAATTGAATCACTGGGCAAGATCTTTCCTATGCTGCTCTCATGATAGTGAATGAGTCCCACGAGATCTGCACACACCCTCTTGCATGATGCCGTGTAAGATGTGTCTTGCTTCCCCTTTGCCTTCCACCATGATTGTGAGGCCTCCTCAGCCATGTGTAACTGTGGATCAATTAAATCTCTTTTTTTAAATAAATCACCCAGCCTTCGGTATGTCTTTATTAGCAGCATGAGAACACAGTAATACAAATATAATATGTCTAAGTTATATGCCCTGCAATAAAACAAATAAGTTGCCTAATGCTCAAAGAACTTCATGACTGAAGTTGAGTTGGAAGATCCTTCTGGTAACACTCTAGTATGATATTTGGAAGGGCATGTGTATTAGTCTCTTCTCATTCTGCTATAAAATACTCCCCAATACTGGGTTATTTATAAAGAAAAGAGGTTTAATTGACTCACAGTTCCAAATAGCTGGGGAGGTTTCAGGAAATGTTCAATAGTGGTAGAAGGGGAACAGGTGCGTTTTACAAGGTGGCAGGTGAGAGAGAGAGTGAATGTGTGAACAAGGAACTTTCAGATACTTATAAAACCATCAGATCTTGTGAGAACTCACTATCATGAGAACAGTACGGGAGACACCACTCCCATGATCCAATCACCTCCTACCAGGTCTACCCCTTGACACATGGGGATTGTGGGGATTACAATTCAAGATGAGATTTTGGTGAGGACACAAAGCCTAACCATATCATTCCGTCTTTGGCACCCCCCAAATCTCATGTCCTCATGTGTCAAAACCAATCATGCCTTCCCATCAGTCCCCCAAATGGTTGACTAATTTCAACATTAGCTCAAAAGTCCAAGTCCAAAGTTTCATTTGAGACAAGGCAAGTCCCTTCAGCCTATGAGCCTGTAAAATCAAAAGCTAAAGTTAGTTGCTTTCAAGATACAGTTGGGGTATAGGAAATGGATAAACGATCCTATTACAAATGAGAGAAATTAGCCAAAACAAAGAGACTACAGGCACCATGAAAGTCTGAAATCCACTGGGGCAGTGACTAAATCTTAGAGCTATGAAATTATTTCCTTTGAACCGTGTCTCACATTCATGGCATGCTGATGCAAGAGGTGGGCTCCCACAATCTTGGGAAGCTCCATTCCTGTGGCTTTGCAAGGTACAGCCTCCCCTCAATCCCCTGCTCCCTGGCTGCTTTCACTGGCTAGAGTTGAGTGTCTGTGACTTTTCCAGATGCATAGGGCAAGCTGTTGGTGGATATACCATTCTGGAGTCTGGAGGGTGGTGGCCCCCTTCTTGAAGCTTCACTAGGCGGTACTCCAGTGGGGACTCAGGGTGAGGACTCCAACCCCACATTTTCCTTTTGCACTGCCCTAGCAGAGGTCCTCCATGAGGGCTCCAATACTGCAGCAAACTTCTGCCTGGACATCCAGGCATTTCCATACATCCTCTGAAATCTAGGCAGAGGTCCTCAAACCTCAATTCTTGACTTCCATGCACCCAGAGTCCCAACACCATGTGGAAGTCACCAAAGGTTGGGGCTTGCACCCTCTGAAGCAATGGCTTGAGCTGTACATTGACCCCTTTTAGCAATGGCTGAGATGGAGGGTGCCAAGTCCCAAGGCTGCACAGAGCAGCAGTGAGGCCCTTGTCCTGTTCCACAAAATCATGTTTTCCTCCTAGGCCTCCTGGTCTGTGATGGAAAGGGACTACCAGGAAGGTCTCTGATATGTCCTGGAGATATTTTCCTCATCTTCTTGGCTATTAACATTGTGCTCCTCATTACTCATGCAAATTTCAGAAGCTGGCTTGAATTCCTCCCCAGAAAATGAGTTTTTCTTTTCTACTACATGGTCAGTGTGATGGTTAATATTAAGTGTCAACTTGATTGGATTGAAGGATGCAAAGTATTATCCCTGGGTGTGTCTGTGAGAGTGTTGCTAAAGGAGATTAACACTTGAGTCAGTGGACTGGGAGAGGCAGACCCACCCTTAATCTGGGTTGGCACATTTTATCAACTGCCAGTGCAACTAGAATTAAAGTAGGCAGAAGAATGTGGAAGGAGCAGACAGGCTGAGGCTTCTGACCTCCATTTTTCTCCTGTGCTGGATGCTTCCTGCCCTCAAACATCAGTTTCCATGTTCCTCAGCTTTTGGACTCTTGAACTTACAACAGTGGTTTGCCAGCAGCTCTTGGGCTGTTGACCACATACTGAAGGCTGTACTATCAGCTTCCCTACTTTTGAGGCTTTGGGAATTGGACTGGCTTCCTGGCTCCTCAGCTTGCAGGTGGCCTATTGTTGGACTTCATCTTGTGATCATGTGAGACAGTTCACCTAATAAACTCCCCTTTGTATATTCATCTGTCCAATTAGTTCTGTCCCTTTAGAGAACCCTGACTTATACAGTCAGGCTGTAGATTTTCCAATCTTTTACACTCTGCTTCCCTTTTAAACATAATTTCCAATTTTAAACCATCTCTGTGTAAACACATAAGACTGAAGGATTTCAAAATCAACCAAGTTACATCTTGAATGCTTTGCTGCTTAGGAATTTCTTCTGCCAGACACCGTAAATCATCTCTGTTAAGTTTAAAGTTCCCCAGATCTCTAGAGCAGGGCAAAATGCTGAAAGTCTCTTTGCTAAAGCAAAGCAAGAGTGACCTTTGCTCCAGGTCTCAGTAAGTTCCTCATCTCCATCAGAGACCACCACAGCCTGGACTTCATTGTCCACATCATTATCAGCATTTTGGTCAAAATCATTCAACAAGTCTTTGGGAAGTTCCAAACATTCCCACATCTTCCTGCCTTCTTCTGAGCCTGCCTGCTACCAAGTTCCTAAGTCACTTCCGCATTTTCAAGCATCTTTAGAGAAGTACCACGCTACTACATTGGTACCAATGAACTGTATTAGTCCTTCCTCACACTGCTTTAAAGTGTCGCTTAAGACTGAGTAATTTAAAAAGAAAGAGGTTTAATTGATTCACAGATCCTCATGTCTGGTGAGCCCTCAGGAAACTTACAATCATGGTGGAAGAGGAAGAGGTACGTCTTACATGGTGGCAGGCAAGAGAGAGCAAGTTTGTGAAAGAGAAACTGTCAGACACTTATAAAACCATCAGATCTTGTGAGAACTCACTTCCTGTTTTGAAAAGAGCATGGAGGACACTGTCCTGATGATCCAATCACCTCCCACCAGATCTCTCCGTTGACACATGGGTATTATGAGGATTACAATTCAAGATGAGATTGGGGGTACACAAAGTCTGACTGTATCAGCATGCTTCATCCCTTTATGGCCACCATAGTCTTTGACACAGCAGTATTTTGAAGTATGTTCTTGGTTTAAATGGATACAGGGTCTTAAATATTGGAAATCAAAATCTTCATATGATTGAGCTAAAAGAGACCCTAGAGGGCATGAGATTAAAAACAATTGGAAACTTTTTTTCCTAATTCATAAGTCATCCCACAGTCTAACCCGATAAGAAGATTTGCTGTTTTCTAATCACTCTATTGTGTATGTATGCTGGTAACCTATAACATCCTATGAAATTAATTTAATGAACTGAGTTTACTAAAATAAAAAATGAAAGTCTTTTGCAATTGAACATCGTGGTCTGGGGATCCTATGGTTATTTCCAATTGCTCCTAGGGCTTTGTTTCTCAGTTGTGTGCATTCATGTCCATCAGCTTCCACGGCACTATGACAGTTCATACTCTTGTTGGAGTCCTAACTTATCTAGCTAAACAAGGATTTCTAGCCAATGTTCAAACAGTAAACTTTTCCATTGAGCTCTGATCTATTAAATTACCCCCTCCGTTAGTTTTGTACTCAATAGCAACATTTTTAAGCTCAATCTAGAAGTCAATTCATCCCCAAGACCACTTCTTAAACTTTTACTTTACATTTGATTTAGATTTACAGAAAAGTTTCAAAGCTAGTACAGATTTCCCATACACCCAACACCCAGTTTATTATTTGCATCTTACATTCATATGGCATTTGGCACAATTAATAAACCAATGTTGATATATGTCACTGGTAACTAAAATCTATGCCTTATTTAGGCTTCTTTACACTTTACCTAGCATTTTTTTCTTTTCCAGAAAAAAAGAAAAACCTAACATTTTTTTCTTTTTCAGTTCCAGAGTTACAACTATGCAGACTGCAGAATGCAAGTCATACTCATCTTGACTATGACTGTTTCTCAGATTTTTTTTTTTTTTTTTTTAGAGCTTGATAGTTTGAGGAGTGCTGGTCAGGTATTTCGCAGAATATCCCTCAGACAGAATTTATCTGATTATTTCATCACAATTAAACTGGGATTATGAGATTTTAGGAGGGAAATCATGAAGGTAAACAACACTTTCATCGTGTTACAGTAAGTGTACATATTATCAACATGATTTATCACTGTTGATGATATTGGCCTTGATCAAGTGGATGAGGTAATGTTGGTCAGATTTCTCCACTGCATCTCAGTCTTTTTTTTAAATCCCCTCTGTTTGTTCTATATTCTTTGTAAGAGAGTCACTATGAGCAGCCCACACTTAAGAAGTGGAAAATTATCTACCACCTACTTGAGGATGAAATATCTACATAAATTATTTAAAATTCTTGTGCATGGGAGATTTATCTATTATCTCTCACTTATTTACTCAATAATTTATCTATATCAGTATGGACTCATAGATATTTATTTTATAATTTGAGCTATAACCCAATACTACTTTATTTACTTTTTTGTTGTTGTTCAAGTCGTATAAGTTTTGGCCATTGAGAAATCTTTCCAGTGCCTCCTATATCCCTTTGACATACTCCCATCATTATGGTTTGTTTGTTTGCTTGTTTTACATATTTTTACTTGCTGGCAGTACAATGTATCTAGCCTTATCATGTATATTTCCTGCCCAGTCCTAGGATCTGTCATTTTTCCAAGGAAACCTAGTTCCTTTTTTTGGAGAATGGTGAGAGAAATCAAGACCTTGCCACAGTCAAACTCATTGCTTTCAGGCCCTTTCAGCTGATAAAGTAAAAATGAAAAAACTGTGTACATATACACATATCTTTGCATAGTTCTCTCTCTTTCTCTCCCATCTGAATTTATATTAAGTTTGAACTGATGTCTTCAACTCTAAGCCATGACTACATGAATTATTCATGTCTTCTCTTGCTTGTCTATAACCTCCCACTCCAACAGTGAGAAATCTGGCTCCCATTTATTTAATTGTTCCACCACCCATTTATTTAATTGTTCAATTCCAGTATACATCTATTGTGGTTTCAGAATTGTTAACTGTTATCCTCATGGGAAAAATATTATACTCTAGGGTATAATATTTATGCACAACTCCTTTTGCCTTTAGCCTTCAGACTCCATTCATTTTTAGTAACGTAGGTCAGCATCTTTCCCTCACCTCCTTCAACTGAGGTTGTTTTACATTTGTAATGTGGTTAGATAATTTATGATCACATTCTACATTGCATCCTGTAAGCTTGACTTCTTAAATTTAAAAGATGACTTCTTAAAATAAAAAAATGCATACATTAATGTTCACTCTTCATGCCATAAAGTTCTGTGGATTTTGACAAATGCACAATCTCATAGATTCCCCATGAAGGCATCATACAGAATATTTTTCTTACTCTAAAATTTCCCTATATTTCATCTATTCAAACTTTCCACACCCCGTAAGACTAATTTTCAAATTACACTTTTCTTCTATCTAACCATCATTTTTCTCCTGGAATATTTTACATATAAAGGTGACCTACAGGTCAATGTCTGGTAGAGAAATAGTGTTAAAATGAAAAATCTTTCTAACTGAATGATCTTGTATTTGCCTTTATATGAGTAAGACTGAAGAAAATCTTCATACTCTGTTATGATCAATACCAAAATACTTTGTTTGCTTTTCTGCATGTCTTTACTATAAATAATTCTAAAATACTTAATGAATACTTTGAAACAGATGTGTTGGTCTATGAGTATTAGGTTAGGAAATAATGATAAAGAGTTACAACTATGCAGACTGCAGAATGCTAGTATTAGGGACTAAAATACAGCAGCCACCATATGTATTATTAACAACTCAGAGACTCATAATAAATTATCAAATTTCAAAGTAAAGCAGCAGATCAGGATCAGAAAGAATTCTGAAAACTAAACAAATGGTGATTCAAACATCTAGTTGCATAGGCACTAGGAAATCAATGAAGAACAGATGAAGAACAGAAAAAAAGGCAGCAGATCCTGTCCTAGCTACCTAACCAGATTTTTCCCTCGGTTTAGCAGTCGTAATGTGCTTTGGGTTAGATTAAAAATCAAGTATCAAGTACAGAATCTGAGATGTGAAGTTGACAGTAGCTAGTAGTGTTGGAAAATGAGTAGTTGGGAAAGAAGACAGCTCCTGACTGGATATTAAATTCTATTATTTCATACTCATTTAGGAGAAAAAACTTACAAAATAATTTTGTAGCTAAGCTATAGGTTGAAAACCTGGTCATCTTCCTTTTTAATTCAATTAAATTCAATAAATATTTCTGGAATTGGTACTACATTTCAGAGACTGCCCTGAGCGCTGGGTATATAAGGATGCCAGTTGATGGTTTTTAAGGAGCTCATGGCTTCATGAGGAGAGGCAGATCAGAAAACATTGCTCTGGGTGTCAGGAATACTTTTCCTCACAGTAATTCCCTTCAGCTGAGTTTGGAGCTGTTACTCACAGTTCACCAGAAAGTTAGGACTGAGAGGAAGCAAGGCTATTCCAGTAAAATGGAGAGCATTGGCCAAGTCCAGCAGGTCAGGATGAAGGCACGTACCTATGAAGGGAGTGGTACACAGCCAACTGTAGATAAGATTTAGAATATTGTCACAGTTTGGGGAAATTAGGAGAGAGGCTGAAAAAGTAGGATATTACTATGTTATGAAAGAATGACAGGCTATACTGAAGGACTTGGCCTTCATCTTAAAGGCCAGTGATCCACACTCCCTGGCTCCACCCCTAGAGATCTTGATTCACATAAAGTGGGGTGGAGCCTCAAATTTAAAAGTATGGTAAGGATGAAGAAATTTTACAGCAATGACACTTAGTAAAGCCTTATAAGTAGTACTGTTTTAGAAGTTTTCTATACTGAGACCATACTTTTTACTTTATATATTATGATTGAGAAACACATTTAGTTTTGTAGGAAATATAAATTATTTTGTAATTGGTAGTATAAAAGGATATGTGTTTCTCTGTGTGTATAAATGTGTGCATATCACTATTGAGTTCCTTGTTGTTTGATTGTGTGTGTGTGTGTGTGTGTGTGTGTGTGTGTGTGTATAAAATTTTAAAACCTACTAACTTTTTGGTCCAGGGTGGAACTAATGAGAAGCTAAATAAATGCATACTTTGTAATATATAACTAAACTAACCTTTTATTTGACATTCATTTTTATTTTAAGGTCATATAGAATACTGTAATTAGGCACATTGCACCAGCCCATTCAATGAATCTTTATTCAAGCCTCACAAATTGAGAGAAATCATTGACTCCATATGACCAAATGGCTAACGCTAGATGTTTGGTATATGGCTATCAGTTCAAAATCTATAATAGGTGAGAGACCAAAGCTTGTTGGTTTATATAGACATCTAGACCAAATTTTCTTTGTATTTTATTTTGGCTTTACAAATATAAGCTTTGACATTTGAATCTTCAATTCTTTTTGCACTACTATTTTTTTTTTTTTTACTGACACCAGGAAAATATGTCTGTTTACTGTAGAATAAATACGGTTTCCTTAAAACATTTTAAAAACATGCAAAAGTTCATGTTTTATAATGTTAGGAGGGTTTCTTTAGGTAGGAGGTCTGCATTTCAGAGGAGACATATATGACACAAACAGTGCACAATTGGGAACACTAGCTGATAATGATATGATCATTTTTGGCAGGCTCTTCATGTAGTTCTGGCAGAAATGTAGTGATACATTAGTCATTTTCACAGAGAAGATACGGGTCCATGCCAGTCTCCTATTTGGGGTGCCATCTGTACCATTTTTGTCAGTAAATTCAAAAAGAAAATATATCCATTGATGGGTACTATTTTTGTTTTTTAATCATTGTTTGAGGCAAACTATACCATTCTTAGAATAAAACAATGAGTACACATAACTAAAATTGCTTCTGGGCATTCTTTACTAATGGAATACCCATATCAAAATTACTCCAACAAATTTTAACACTTCCTTTTAATTTACATTGTCCATAACTTACTGTCTCTGGAGCTCTTGGTATATAAGAGGAGACAGTGAATTCTACTTTTTGTTTTATTAATGATGGAGCAACTCACTTGACTCTCATTGTTTTGATTCCTTCATCTGTAAATATAGTAATAAGGACAAGCAGTATTTGAATAAAAAGGGCTGTATTTCTGTTAAGGTTAGCAACAAGTAAATTTATTCTAAACCTAAATGTTGGTTGTAATGTATGGAGGCAGGCCATTCAAAGTTTGCTGACTTACTTTGACTAAATGTCTATGTTAATATTATAAATTTACTACAGATTATAAATTTGTTGAAGAGAAGGGTTGTATGTTATTCATGTTTTGAACATATTAAACACTCAATAGATATTCATTGTGCTGAACTGAAGCACAGATGGACTTGCTATAATGACTTAAGGGGATCTTCTGTTAAGGAGAGGAGTTAGCAGACGTACATTGGTATAAAATAGGATTGGAAAGAATGGTTTCTTACTGTTGATATTTTTGGTATGTATGAAAAGGAAACTATTACTTACCTTCAGATTGAATTCAGAAATGTGGCTTTGCTGAACTGGTTTAGGGTCATTACAGAAGGTGTTCTTCAGAATAATGAGTATTGCATAAATGACTGGTCCATAAATATAGTTGGATTTTATTCATTCAACTACTAGCAGCTAAAGAGAAATAACACTTATTAATAATTAAAATCTATTGAAAGCTTGCTTCGCACAAGGCATATTAAACATTTTACCTCTATTACCTAATTTGATCCCTCAATTACCCTTTGAGATACACACAATTCTTGTTTTCATTTTACCAATGGGTAAAATGAATCCTGACATATTTTAGTACTATCATCCTCCTTGCAGTGAATAACTGTAAGATATATATCTTATTTCTATTACAGGTCCCTGAGTATAACTGTAGCTTGCTAATGTGTATAAAAGGCCATATTTTGTTATCCAAATCTACTAGTGAGAGACTGGATATTTTGCCAGTTATTAAGAATAGACAAAATACTGAGATATGGTAATACCCTATTAATTAAGTATAATTAAGAAAACACTTTCTTTGATATTTTAGGCTGTAACAGCATGGCATTTCTAATCTTGTAGCTAAGACCTTCTACCTCATCTAAAGGGAAGCCCAGTTTCTGACTATTTGTGATTTCTTTAGATAACCCTGATGGCCAACTTCTTCCTCCAGCCTTAAGAATAAACAAATGAAAAATAAATGTATTAGATATGGTTTTCCAAATGCCTGGAGAGTAGTGTTTCTGTAGCTACCTATATAAATAGATGCTCCTTTGGTATGTGCAAATAATGGCCTCAGAGCACCTTGGGACTGGTATGAAATCTCACAAGAGATGCATTGTAGTACACCCTGTATATTCATTATAGTACATTTGTCTAGAAAGATGGCAGACAGAGACATCAAAGTAGTTAGTGTTTTGTTTGGTAGGTTTTTAAGATGCCAAATGTCATTCCCTCATTCTGCCATGGCCACTCCCCCCAGTATATTTGCTATTGTTTAGAATTACGTGCAGTTGTATACCTAAGGATACTTTCAGCACATTTTCTCTTTGTTTCTCCAAACTGAGAGTAAAACTTGGAAGTGGTTACTCTTCCTTCTGAAATCTAAAGCCATATTACATATCCTATAATGGTGCAGTAAAATTATCCATACTCAGCATAAGCTACACCTTAGGTCTGAAAAATAATGAAAACTTCTAAATCTTCACTGGGTATACCATTATTTTACATATTGTGCAAACTACTTTCGTAAAGTCATTTTTTAATATTATCAAAGTGTCCACCGATAATTTATCAAAATTACCCTATAGTAAACAAGATGCAATAGCAAATTTTCCTTTGTAACACAGAAAATGAGTAAATGTACATTTAAAAATTCACTTCCTTGCAAGCATGGGTCATTTTAAATTCCCCTTTTAGTAGGTAAGTCCATCTCTTCTCCATTGTTCAAAATTCCGTTAACTCTGTGCTTCTTCCTTCATTCAGTAGCTCCTGAAAATTTTCCCTGTAGACCACACTTGAAAGAAAAAGGCCTTGCTTTTATTTCTGATTATGATTCTTAAGTCTGGAATGCATTTTGAAGTGAATAAGGAATATTTTTGTTGTTTAATCATGAAGTTGAAGAAATTAGGTTTTCCTATCATGAAAAGCCTGTGTAATTTCAAGTGCTTGCGTGTCTTCTCAAATATTTATGCCACCCAATTTATTTATCCATTAGGTTGGCCCTTGATTTGGATTTCCACCATCACATATCTCTTCATTCCTGATGTATATCTGGCTTATACAAAAAACACGAGAGAACCAAAGATTTAAGAGAGAAGATGAAGTTTCAGAAGTATAAGCATTCCTAGGAGACCTTACTTTGATGTTTGGACAATCTGTCTTCCCTAGGGAGAAGACAGGTTGAAGAGGGATATAAAGAATTTTATAATGTTAAAATTTTTTTTTAAATGGTAGAAACTTAATAGGCCTCATACTGATACTCTGTAAGTAATACTCTATGTAATAATTATTTTTCCAAACATATTTCATTATTACTTAAATCAATCATAAAAATGTCTTAAGATTCTATGTTCAATTCCAACTTAAAAATAAATTATTATATACATAAGCAGAATATATATGGAAAATAAAAAAGGAATTACTATAGTTTCTAATTATCTTAAAGAATGTACTGATTTGCTGTTGCAGGAGGATAAGGTTAGAGGAAAATACTTGGAAAAATTGAAAGGATAATCTAAATTTTACTCTATTCTTTCAAAGATCTCAATCTGAAGATGATCAATCAAGATAGTATAATTACAGAATAATAGAATAGCAGACTTTTCATTAATAAATAAACTTTCCAAATTGCAAATATTGCCATTACTGACTAAATAATACTTAAATTTGTCATTATTGAAAATGTCATCATCGCCTACACATTTCATAAAACCTTTATGTGATTTCTCAAGACTGAAGTTAGTTTTAACTTACATGGCATATGTTTCTTTAGTGATTATTTATTTATTTATTTATATTTATTTACTTATTTTTTGAGATCCAGTCTCGCTCTGTCACCCAGGCTGGAGTGCAGTGGCGCGATCTCAGCTCACTGCAAGCTCCGCCTCCCGGGTTCACGTCATTCTCCTGCCTCAGTCTCCTAAGTAGCTGGGACTACAGGCGCCCGCTACCACGCCCGGCTAATTTTTTGTGTTTTTAGAAGAGATGGGGTTTCACCGCGTTATCCAGGATGGTCTCTATCTCCTGACCTCGTGATCCGCCCGCCTCTGTCTCTCAAAGTGCTGCGATGCGCCCAGCTACTGATTATTTTAACCCATGTTGAAACACAGAGGAATTTTTCAATGCATGGAAATATGAGTCAAAAGAAAACGATATTGAAGAGTATAATGTTTTCATACATTGAGTAATAATGATGATGAAAACTAGCTTATAAAAATTCAAACTACATTTTGTGTAACTATTCTACAGCTAGAATCTTGAGAATCATAGTACCCACACAGTGGGAGAGTACAAATGAAGAACTATGCAGACGTCTGCTATAAGAACAGAACAGCCAACACACTATACGATGGAAAGGAGTAAAATGAAGTACAGACGATAAGTGGTGCTTAACTTTATTAAGCCAAGTGAACACTATTACTGAAAGTCTGTATCTAACAAAGGCAAATTACTTTGCCGTAATCACGTTCATGAGCTGCCTTGTGGCTGCCAGTCAGGGCCTGCCACTCATCTAAGGGAAATGAAAGCCTTGGAAATGTTAATTAGATGTTACAGTCTGATCAATATTGAAGAACCTTTAATTTATAAGTTTCTGCCATTTTCTTTGCAATGTCCTCATGTGTTTATAAGAACAAAAGCCATGAAATTGTGGCAACATCAAAAGGTCAGCCTGCTACATAAATTCCTTTGAAATCTTGACCTGTGTAGTCACATATATCTAAATGGAAATCTATCAATTATCTCACTGGGAAATATTTCTAAAATATCAGTGAAGAATTAACTTAGCCTTACATCAGAAAATCTATTTTCTGATCATAGATGTTTCTTTAATTGAACATGTAATTTTTGCTTTATTTAGGTAGAACAATTCGTGGTATTCCGGTAGAACCCTGCCTGGAGGTAAAATCAATAAAGCTTCACCCTCTGCACTACTAAAATTCTTCAATTTGAAATTCTTTCCTATCTTCAGGTCACAAATATACAGCCATCTAGGGAGAGGTAACAGGTGAGGTTGCATTCTTCAACATTTTTAAGTATGAATGTGTTTATCAAATCCTTCTTCACAAGCACTTTGGATGAGACCTCAGAGGAGGTGGGCTTATAGAAAGTATTACTACTTCAGAGAAGGATAAAACAGCCTAAGAGGAGAATGTTAAATGTCTGAAACAACAACAGAATAACATAAGTTTCTGCCTATAATTTCCTTTCATTTTGGTAATATACATTAACATTCCTATTAAGAAAGCAATGACAGAACCTGTTAATAACAGATTATTTTATTGTAATTTATATGAATTAAACACAAACTACCAATAATTTGTCTTCTACTTAGAGAACATGGGAAAAAAATTTTAAATCTCAATTCATGACTGGTGGAAAGTGGAGGGAAAACTCAGATACACAGTTTCTCTTTTCTTCCCTTTGTTTGGGTTGACTTTTAGGTAGGTGCTTTAGAAGTGACCAAGAAAAGGTAGTTTTCTTACAAAAAAAAAATGAGGAATAACAATCGACTTTTTGAGTCCCTGGAAATAGTTGTATGAAATCTTAGGTCATTGGTGACTTTTACCATCAAATTTTTCTACAGCTTATAGAATTTCTGATTCACAACAAAAGTATCCAAAATTACTGCTTATACTTGTTTTTCTCACATTTGAGCTTTTAAAAAGGGTAGTTTATGCTCATTTTCTAAACTTTTCTACCTTCTATTTACCTTAAACTTGCTGTGTTCTGGTTTCTTTCCCCACCACTCCACTGAAACTGCTCTCAGTAATGTCACTGTTGATTTCTACTTGACAACTTCAATAGATGCTTTCAGTATCCTCTCTGTGACGTTTGAAGTGGCTATTCCCTCCCTTCTTGATATTACCTCTTCAGTTCCATGACTCACTGTTGGTCTCATCTTCTCTTAGTTTTTTGCTACCTAAAGGATTAAATCTTAGGCTACTTCAGGGGCCCTTCTTCTTTCACTCATTACATTTGGGTATACTTTAGAATTCCATTTCTGTTCTTCATATTCTATGTATATTCTTAGATGATCACCCATTCTTAAGATATGCCCACTATTTATATTAATTGCTTCTAATAATCCAGCAAACGGAGTCTGGAGGATCAGCTTCTCTAAGTCCAGAGGTGAAAACTGCCTGGGGAATGGAACCAGGGACAATAGAGAATAACAGCACACTGTCTCTATAGCCTGTAGCAGAGATTTGCTTCAACCCATCATCTCCTTTCACTGACTATGTGCCAGGCATTGTAAGAAAAATTGTATATGGAAGGTTATATAAAATAAATCAAAATGTCATGATATTCTACTTGTCTCACATAAATCTACCCATAGGAGTGATTGAATAACCATTTGCTAATTGTTTGGGTCTACTAAATAGGTCATAGGAAGTTCATCTGGTCTAGAAACTTCCTAGTATTACTCAAGAATAATAAAAATAAAAAAGAGAGACAAGAGCAG
>NC_045439.1:117083536-117136036 GCF_002776525.5 Piliocolobus tephrosceles
GTAATCCTATGCAGAAACATTGAGATGATGCCCTTCTTAAAGAATATCGCAAGAGATCATGAACCATGACAACAGACACTGTGTTCTTCCAAAATATAGTTAAGGTTTATGTGTAACACACTCTGGCAGCAAACAATATTTATTTTTTATAGTGAAACTGGGAGAGTAGGAGAATGTTTTTCTAAGTTTTCAATGTATTCAATATCGCATATCTACGTAATATATCAGAAAAGCAGATAGCAATTAGAAATAGGTCTCTTCTTATAGTATGTGGAATACTTTTACTACACAAGTTGTCAAAACGTGATCATTTTATTTAAAGTTTAATATTATTAGATTGAATCAAGTTGGGCATCAGATGACAGAATATGAGAATGAAATAGAAGAGAAACAGAAGAGAGACAATTTTAATGGTAGAAGTAGAAAACACATTTTGGTATTCAAAGATAATTTAGTCAAATGAATGAATCAACTAATAGAAGTATAGAAACATGGAGCAAAAAGAACTAACTATGAGTTCTGTAATCACCTTAAAATTATTGCACATAAAAGTACATATATAGAGTGTTTAAGTCCAGAAACAGCCCAAATAGGAATATATATAGTTATATATTTGTATGATACAAATTTATTCTATGATAAAAAAAATCTTTCAAATCTATGAGCAAGGGAAAGGATTTGGAAGTACAATGTGATTGTGAAGAGACTGAAATCTTGGCTTATATTTGTTGGTTCCAAATCAGCTCTTATTCTTAATAGCTGTATTACCTTGAGCAAATCACTAAACTGTCCTTCGGTTCCCTTATCTGAAAATTGGGGAGTATAATCATACTTACATTGAAAAGTAACAGAAATAATAAATGTAAAGCATTTGGCAGAGTATTGGCTCATAGTAAACCACAATAAATGCTAAGTATTATTATTCAATAAATGGGGATTTAAACAAATGTCTAACCACATAGGAAACAAGTTAGGTCCCCTTTATGCCTTATGTGAAACATAGAATCAGATGGATGCAAGAGTTAAATGTAAAAAAGAGAACCCTGGAAGTAGGAAAGGAAATACATATGAATATTTATAATAATATTATGGTTGGGGAAAGCAGGAAACATAAAGCCATAGACCTATGAAAGACTGTTGAAAAATTTAAACTTCTGATGGAAAAATATGTATAACAATAAAAGACACATAGCAGACCAGAAAAATACTTCTAGTGTATAATACTAAGGGTCATCATAACTTACATAAAGAGTTCCTATCATCAATTTTTCTCAAACTTAATATTTGATTAAGCAGATAATAAACACAAACAGATGGTGTATGTTGTGACTTCATTGCTCTGTGAAGTTTCAGAGCCTTCCCAAAGTTTATCTCAGGTAACTTTTTCTGCACATAAAGGAACCAACCTAAATGTTACTTCAGTAGAAAGGCTTCTTCTGATCTTCAATCTAAGTATGTTTTTCTAAATTTCCTTCTCATGGCATGTATTTTGTGTGTGTATGTGCACGCGTGTGCATGTCATAGCTCTTGTTCTTGATCACATGTTTATGTCTGTTGGTTTATAATAATTTCCCCCTCATTAGACAATAGCTCATAGGACTGGGTGTATAGTGTTTACACTCTATAGTAAGTCCCGAACATATAGTAGGTATTGAAGTAATACAATCATTTAAAGGGTCCAGAACACTATGTTAAAGCATTTAGCCTTTACATCTAAGACAGTCACAGAAGAATTTTAAGCAGGGTTAAGCCTTCTTGGGCTTCAGTGGAGGATGAAGCATGAACTGGAAAGTATACACTTAAAGGCCAGGTGCTCCTTTAGAAAAGGGATTGAAACAATCTAAGAAATTGGGAAGATCTAAATTAAGGAAGTTTAATGCCAATATAGGAATAATTCCAAAGATACGTAAAATTAGATGATTTTAACTGAAGTAGAGTATGCCTTAAGGGAAACAATGAGAATAAAATTTGATTTTGGATTTTAGAGCAGACTATAAAATTTTGATGCTATACCAAGACATTTGTAATTTTTCCTCTGAGAAGTAGAAAGTCAATGAAGAATTTTGAAAATTAAATTTTGTTTGTCTTTCGTTTTCTTACTTGCATATTTTAAATCATCTTAATTATGAAGACTAAGTTATTAAAACACATGAATTGGACTTCTGAAGACCATAGGAAAATTAAAGTTTTAGTTCTATGGGTTAATACTCTCAAATTTAACCATAAGTATCTAGAAGCAAGGTCATCTCAATGAAAAATTTTGGGATGCAGACAGCTATTGTCAAATGAACTTCCTTTATCATCATTATCATTACCACCACAATCATCATCATCACAACCCCCAACGACAGTAATGGCAGCAATGACAACCACAACACCAACAAACACTTGTTGGAAAATTATTATGTAAGATACTGCAGTAGGTTCTTGAGTACATACAAATCTGGTATAGTCCCCAACATCAAAAAAGTAAAATACATGCATTAAAATAACACCAGTCATGTAGAGGAGCACATGATAAAATGAGTATTAAGGAAATAATTTATCCTGGAGTTTAAAGAGAGAATTGTTCATAGCCCAAAGTGTCTTTAGGAAAAACTTCATGGAGAAGGTGACACTTGAATTGGTCTTTGAGGAAGAAACACATTCAGATAAATATAAATGTACCTACTGAGACAGGAGGCACTACAAGAGTAGAAGAGGAAGTTTCTATGACCTCTTCTAAGGACAAGTAGACCAGTATGCAAATAAGAGTGCTTTGACCAAACCATAGAGTTCATAAGGAAAAATAAAATAAATATTCAGCTAGTTGGATAGAAATAGATTTTAAGGTATTTTAAAAATAAGATACTTTACTACAAATAAAGAATAAACTAATTTTTATTTTGAGGAAACTGGAGAACCACTTACATGTTTTGAACAAAGTAGCTGCTTGTAGAAAGTTGTGTTTTAAGATTTAGAGAATGAACATAATGAGCATGTTCAAGGTGAAACTTAGGGTTAAAATTCTGGTTGAAGAGACCACTGTGATGGCATTTTTTTTTTTTTTAATACAGGAAAAGAAGAACCTGATGTAAGAAATCAGAGGAATGGAATAATATGAATTTCTTTCTCTTATATTTTACTAGGAAAAATTTCAAACAATATTAAAGAGAATATAATGAACCCCCAAATAGTCACCACTCAGCTTCAAAAATTATCAATTCATTACTAATCTTATTTTATCTTTATTCTTGCCTACCTACTTTACCTCCAGATTTTTTGAAGCCCATCATCATTTCACTTCACCTATTTATTTAATATAAATTTCTAAAAGATAAGGAATAATGAAAAACAAACAACCATAATACCATTTTCATACCTAACAAATCAATAAATTTTTAACAATCCCAAACATACAGTGTTTAGATTTCCTCAATTTTTATACAAAATTTATTTATAATTAATTTCTTTGAATTATTGTCCAAATAAGGCCCATTCACTTCAGGTGGTCAATGTTTCTGAACATGTTTCTTCAGTTTCATCTTTCACCTCTTTTTTCTTGAAACACAGTCTCTATTTTGCTGACTACATACTTAGAGTAGGATTTGCTATGCACTTCTGTTTCCTATGTATTCCTGAAAATGGTGGTTGAATTTAAAATCTTGAACAGATTTGGGTTCAATTTTTTTGGCCAGAATTGGGCCAGGCACTATGGCTCATGCCTATAATCGCAGCATTTTGGGAGGCCAAGGACAGTAGATTGCTTGAGCCCAGGAATTTGAGACCGGCTTGGGCAACATGGTAAACTCTGTATCAAAAAAAAAAAAATTATATATAGCTGAGCATGGCATGCACCCTTAGTGCCAGCTACTTCTTTGGAGAGTGAAATGGGAGAATCATTTGAGCCCAGAAGGTGGAGGCTGTGATCTCGCCACTGCACTCCAGTCTAGGTGAACAGAGCAAAACCCTGTCTCAAAAAAACAAAAACAAACAAACAAAAAAAACAAAAAACCAAAAAAACAGAAACAGAAAACCAAAATAATTGTTTATAGGTTGTGTTATGTACTATTAGAGGAATATGTTATTTTGTTGTCTTTTGTTTTCTCGTTGGTATTATAGCAGTCATTACAAAATGGCAATATTCTACTTCAATCATTTATTAACTGAAATACTACTATAACAAGAAACTTCTCACCAATAATTTGATTACATTGATTGATAGCTCATTTAGAAAATTCAGATGCCTATTGGTCTTTGTAAAACAGTTTGCAAACTGTTAAGTTGATTCACTAGCATCTTCCCAAGTTGATTTCCTAACATCTTCCAAAGTTGACCAATGAGTTTTATTTCTTCATTTTTAAAGAACTGTTATGAGCTCATGGATTAGAATGTGTTTGTATATTTCAATCTGTTGCAATTATCCTTATTTAAGTTGACTTCTGAGGCTTTTTGATGTAGCCCTAGAGCCTTTGAGAGTTTTCTCACATTCTTGTATGATACGATGCCCCAGGATCATCTTAAATTTCCTACCCAGAACTCAGAATCCTCTATTGCTCCAAGGAGGCTTTATTACTTGCATTATGAAATGATATTTAGAAATTACAATTTGAGTGCTAGAGGTGATCATTACTATAGTATTGGAAATTGTATGTCTATATATATATTTCCAGAGGACGAACATAAGAAATGTGTATTTAGAAATACAACATTTATTATGGCTTTATAAAGATGTTTCCAATTCAAATTCAGGAGTATGTGATTTTTACTTTTATCTTACTTTTATTTCCTGTTTCTCTCATGTCAGCAATCCTGGCCTTTAACCATACTCATAAATCCTTATTTGTCTTTCCCATTCTACACATACAAGTCTCATAATAACAACATATCACTGATATCTACAAATATAACCCACAAACTGTATAATTATTTTAAAGTTTTTGTTGAGTCTTACAATATATCCAACCAGGATACACAGTCAAGTTATTGTATTTTAAAGTCACTGTAAATAGTGCTTCTCTCTGTATTGTGCCACTTGTCTGTCTCTTCATACACAGATTCAATATTGTCTTAATTATAGGAGAGTTCGGCTGGGTGCGGTGGCTCACGCCTGCTATCCCAGCATTTTGGGAGGCTGAGACCGGCGGATCACCTGAGTTCGGGAGTTCAAGACCAGCCTGGCCAACATGTAGATACCCCATCTCTACTAAAAGTACAAAATTAGCCTTGGGTGGTGGTGCATGCCTATAATACCTCGGGAGGCTGAGGCAGGAGAATTGCTTGAATCTGGGAGGCGGAGGTTGCGGTGAGCCAAGATTGCGCCATTGCACTCTAGCCTGGGCAACAAGAGTGAAACTCCATCTTAATTAATTAATTATTTAAAGGAGGTTCATAATATGTGTAGACAACTTTTAGGGCTAGAATACACTTACTCTTTTCTTTTATAAGATTATCCTTTATTTCAAGGTTTTCCTTCTTTTTTTCAAACTGAACTCTGTTGAGCTTCAAAGAAAATGAAAACTAATGGTATTTTTATGGAGACTGCATATTTAATACATTAACTCTTCCCACCCAAGGTAATGGTATATCTTTCCACTTGTTCATTTCTACATTTGTGTCTTTCAGGATTGTTTTGGAGTCTTCTGGATATGAGAACATTATAAAAGGTGAAAAAGTAGAACTGAAATATGAAGGGAGAAATAGAGACAACCATGGTTTCAAGCCTCACTTAGAGAAGGATTGTTCATTTGTTTGATGGTAATTGGGTCAATTGAAGAGTTTGACACAGAGAATAACAGTACCAGACCTAAGTCCAGTCTTAGCTATAGTAGCAACAAAATGTATCAATCAAATTTATATAGGACCAAATACCAATGAAAGAAATTAGACATAATTGCTGAAAGAATAAATTATATGAGATAACTATTCACTCTACTTAGCCACATGACATGAAAACCTATGCCCTTTAGAGCAAGCACAGTTCCATGCAAAACTATAGGGAAGTTTTCTCACCCCTTTTTCACATGCTTCTCACATTGTAGCACCCCTCCTTGAAACCATCCTTCTTCTACTATCCTCCAGTTTCCTTCGGATTTGAATGTCCATATCATGCTATGGTCCTTTAGTCAGCTCCTGTGTCAGAAATCAGGGCCCTGCTCTGGGCTCTTCCCTCATCCTGTAACTATAGTCAAATACGTCCTGTTAAGTCTGCTTCCTTAAAAGCTCCTAATAATCTCTTCCTCCTTTTCATTGCCATTGCCTATGGCACCATCTTATTCAGAACACTATTTTTCTTACCTATAATGTTGACAGTAACTCTTCAACAGTCCTGTTGCTTGCTTTATCCCATTACTGCTTGTTTAACAGATGTGGTGATATTTAGCCTATTTGTAATACCTTCAAACCATCCTATGTGCTGCCATCGAAGTAGTCTTTAAAATAACAAGATAAATATTTCTATGACCTCCATTGTCTAAAGCATATTTCCAATGTATATTGTAAAAAATGCCAAAGGGTTTCATGACAAATGCTATATACTATATTCTTGGGAGAGCCACAGGGTAAATTGGTTCTAAAGAGCTCTCTCTAGTAGAGGAAATTGTGAAAACGTGATCAGCCTAATAGCATCATAATCATGTGATTATGAACAATTTTAACTGTACTTATTATTTTTTTCAAGCTATTGTTTTGAAGTGTATTCAACCTATTGTCTCAAGTATATTTTTCAATATACTTGAGAGTATATTGACCTGAAGAGAAAAGTCCAAACTCCTATAACCTTACCATTGTTCTGACCTCATCTCTCACAGCTCCCTCTTATTCCTGGTTTTCTATCACATGATAATGAAATTCAAGAAAACAGTATTTATGTTACTGGGTGTGTGGGGCATTGAGGAAGCATGGAAAATGAGAGGGAAGTGGTAGAAGAATGACTTTAATCATGTGCCTCTAAGAGCAGACATATATGGATTGAGATCCACTCAAAAGGGAAAAGTTAAAAAAAAGTCAAAACCCAGAAATCCCCACCATTCTGTGGATGCAATGTATATTTAATTGTCTAATAATAATAAATTTCCCACAATGTCAGACGTTAAGAGTACAAGAAAGAGTTACAAAAGGAATAAGTTAGGGCTATAAATTGAAAAGTAAGTAGAGTTGAGGAAAATGCTTTGCCAGACTGAAGTTTCCTTCAATCTAGCAAAAAAGAAGACAAGAGAAAAGGAACAAATTGCAAAAGCAATAGAGGGTAGATAATTAGCGTAGCTGATTACTAGAAGAGGATATTTGTATGGTGTGTGTGTGTACCTGTGTGTGTGTGTATGTGTGTGTATGTGTGGTGGTACTTGAAAGACAAATTGGAGTAGGGTAATATTTTGATTCTGTGCTCAATTCTCTGAACAATGACTCAGTTGATAGGCTATTAATGTTTAATAGTCTCATATCTCTCCTATGCTATCAACAAGAATATCATTCTTTTCACTATAAAATTTTGTAGATCTCATTTGTCTTACATTTCCACAAATATAACAAATATTTCTTATTCTCACTCTACAGCTTTGTGAACATTCAGAGTAAACCTTCTTAGGATTACTTATGGAAAAGAAAAGAATATTCACTCTATCTTGTATATACAAACCATGTTAACATTATTTCTAGATATAGAACTGACTGTGTATGATTTCAACGGTTATTCTGAACAAATTTAAGTAATTCTTTATTCTCAGCATATTGGCAACATGGAAATGCATTTTAGAGGTGCAGAAGCACAGAGGGAAATTTGAGCAAAATGAATCTGCTAGATATTTTTGCACAGTTATCGTAATTCATTGCTAGGTCAGGCTTCATGGAGGGCAAAGGTCACATATTTCTTTTTTATATTGAAACAATCACAATATTATTTAAGTTTTTTCATAAAAATGTTTAATTTTATTCCAAAAAATCTTTAAGTAAGGAGTAATATTTCTGCATGATCTGTGAAACGAAGGTGGAACAGAATAGAAGGCCTCTTCATATAATGTCACCAAAGCATCCCGAAGTTTTATCCTGCCTGGAAAATTTCTGACACATGATTCTTATTGCTTAGCTTGAAATTGCACCTAGGAAGAATCTTTTGTTCTCAGTGCTGCCAAAACTTCTGTCTTTCAGCAGTGACCTCAGTTTAGCACCTGCTCATAAGATGTGTTTGCACATCGTTGGTACGTTATAGTGACATATATGTTCTCATCTAGGAGACTGTCATAGAATTCAGGAGACGTTAACATTTTTCCATCTGTGTGTGTGAAAGTGACGTTTCCTGTTAATTTTGTTCTCTTGCTGAATTCTCCAAGCAAAAGCCTTCTGTGGGAGGCAGAATGATGTCATTATAGTCATAGCATAAAAATTTTTCAACCTTTAGAATGAGACATATTGTGGCATATATATTACTACTTTTAAAAGCAATGACACAAAAACTTGGAGGATGATGATATCAATTTTGTATTTTCAAGTGTGAGGGTTTCCAGGAGACTTGAGAATGACTCCAGGACTCATAGTTCTCCTGGAACATGGTTTTCCACTGTAGCCTTAGAAGAGGAAAGCCCATCTATGGATCCTTATGTTTATGAGAATAGAGACTTGACTGTGCCTTTGGGGAAAAAAAATGGGCTATTTTTAGTAAAACTTTTCATGATTACATGATTTAAAGCAAAATAAATTAGACTTTTGATTTCAACTCTGTGTTAGTTAGAGTTTTCCAGATAAATGGAACCAATAAGAAATATATACAGGAAATGGCTCACATATTATGGTGGCTAAGAAGTTCTATGACCTGCTGTCTTCAAACTGGAGAACGATAAATGTCAATGGTGTAATTCAGTCTAAATCCGAAGGCCTAAGAATCAAGAGAAATGATGGTATAATTCCTGGTCTGAATCCAAAGACCTGCCAGCCAGGAGCTCTGATGTCTAAAAGCAGGAGAAGATGTCCCAGTTCAAGCAGAAGGAACAAATTCATCCTTCATCTGCCTTCTTGTTCTATTTGTGTCCTCCATGGATTGGATGTTACCTGTCCATATTGGTGAGGGCACATCTTTTTTACTCAGTGTACTTATAGAAATGCTAATCTCTTCCAGAAACGCCCTCACAGACATATCCAGAAGTAATATTTTAATAGTTATCTGCATATCCCTTAACCCAATCTAGTTGACACATGAAATTAACCATCAGAAGCTCTGACACGTAAAATGCTTTTACTTTTTTAATACTTTTACTAGACACATGAGAGAACTGAGGTTCCAGAGTACACTGCTACCTTGAAATCTACAGAGACAGGCAAATATGGAGACATGCTTTCAATCTCCTTTTCTGGAGAAGAAGCCACTGGAGTCATAAACTGATAAGAACACTCAAATGATAGTTTTAATTTATTGTAGGAGGCTGAGTGTGGACTACCATGAGAATGAGAAATTCCTGTGAGCCACAATCTTGGTGCTCAAAACTCTAAACCCTCAAATACTTTCTTGGGTTTTTCCTGCAGGAACCACACTAAATTCACATGTTGAAAAGTCAAAAAATATCTTCTGTTCTGGGAGGAGAAGGAGAGAATTAGCCAGTGTTAAATACTTGTAGAGTATTCTCCACACACACACACAAAAGTTTACTCTGTAAGGGTAAGACTTTACTGGAGCCTTACCCACCTAATGATAAAGAAGGCATAAGGAAGTCTTTCCTTCCACTCCAGCATCGTCTGGTCTTTCTGTGACATTTAAGTGGAAAAAAGATCTAAGAACTGTAACTTGTGAAAATTACAGTCTATGTCTAAAGATCCACTAAAAGACTGAGATTTAATCATGATACTATAGAATGCTCTTCCTCCCTGACTCCTTACCATCACATCAATAAGGATCCAGTATAACAGTGTTATTTCTCAAAGAGCTGTAAGATAGACTCTATCTAAAGAGTTCGGAGGGATACTAAACACAACAGGGGAGACAAAAACAAGGGCACTCTAGGCATTTGAATTCTCTGGCACCTACAACTACAACAAACAGTAAACATGGCCCTTCTCCTAGCCACATTAGCATAAAATCCCACACTAAAGGTCCACTTACCTCAGTTTCTAACACTTACTTCATGCATCATATTTGACTTTCAACCAAAAAAAGATTACAAAACATAACAAAAGGCAAGAGAAAATGATCTGAAGACAAAGCAAACATCAGATAAGACTCAGCTATGACACAGATGTTGGAATCATCAATGAATTTAAAATAACTGTTACTAATATGTTTGGTATGCTATAAAAAATGGTTGAGAGCATAATAGAACAGACAGGTAAATTAAACAGAATGATAAAACCTTCATGAAAGGAAAATGCTAGAAATCAAAGCCATAGTAACAGAAATGAAAAATTCTTTACAAGGGATCATCAGCTGACAAAAGTTAACATGAAGATAAATCATTATACATTTTCCAAACAGAAATGCAAAGAGAAAAGAGAAAAATAATTATTAGAAAAAAATATAAGAATCAATAAATGTAACTTAGATATAATGAGAATAGCAGAAGGAAAAGAAAGAGAGAAAAGGACAGAGGAAATATTTGAAGGAATAATGGCTGAGGATTTTCCAAAATTAATGGCCAAACCAAACCATAGCTCTAGAAAGCTCAGAGAACACTGAGAAAGATAAACACCAAAATATATAAGCATATTAAAATCAAACTTCAGCAAAAAAGACAAAGAGAAAATTTTGAAAGAAGTCATCAGAAGAAAACAAAATAAACTTACTTTTCAGGAAAAAGGAAAAGAATAATGGAAGACTTTCCTTCTAAAACTATGTTATCAAAAAGACAGTGAAGTGAAATATTTAGTTTTAAAAGAAAAGCAAAATGAAATCTAAAATTTTATATCCAGTGAAATTATTCTTCAGACTTGTAGACAAAGTAACAACTTTCTCAGACAAAAATCTGAGGAAATTTATCATCAATAGATCTTCCCTACAAGTAATATTTTGAAAATTCTATAGAGGGAAGGAAAATGATATCATTCAGAAACTCACATCTAAATAAAGAAAGGAAGAACATCAGAGGAGGCAAAATTAAAGGCATTAAATAAAATTAAAATATTTTTTCTTATTAATTATAAAAGGTATCTTTTTATTTGGAGTAATTGTAACAATGTATTGTGTGATTATGGTCTTTGGATAAGTTAAACAAATAACAGTAACACAGTGAATAGAAGCAGGTTATCAATGAAACTGAAAACAGAAAACAATAGAGAAAAATCAATGAAATCCAAAGCTGGTTTGGAATGATACATAAAATTGATAAACCTGTAAGAAGGTTAACCAAGAAGAAATAGAAAATACAGAAATTCGCAGCATCAGAAAGGAAAGATGTATTATCTGTACTGGTCCCACAAACATCAAAAGAATAGTAAAGAAATATTAATAACATTATGCTTCTTAAATTGGTACTTTATAAGAAATGGACCAATGCCTTGAAAATTACAAACTGCTGACCTCATACAGGAGATCATCTTATTTGGATATACCTATGTATATTCAAAAGATTGAATCAATAATTAATAACCTTCCAAAATAGAAAGCACCAATTAGGTTCACTTTTAGCAAACATTTAATGAAAAAAATACAACAGAAATGTAGATAAATAATTTTTTTTTAATTAAACGTTTTCTAAACGTATCATTTCTCTTCCAAAAGGCAGAAACAGTAGGAATACTTTCTAACTTATTCTTTGAGGCTGGTGCCACCCTAATACCAAAGCCAGAAAAAGACCCAGTACAAAGAAAACCAGAGCAATATCTCTCATGAACATAGATGCAGAAATTATTAACCTAATATCAGCAAATTAAATTCAACACCATTAAGAGAATGATAATAGTAGTCCAGACCAATATATAAATATTTGCAAAATACATGCCTGAAAAAGACTTGTACCTAAAGTGTAGAAATAACTCTTAAGATGTAATTCTTTTTTTTTTGTTTTTGTTTTTGAGACGGAGTCTGGCTCTGTTGCCCAGGCTGGAGTGCAGTGGCGGGATCTCAGTTCACTGCAGGCTCCGCCTCCTGGGTTCAGGCCATTCTCCTGCCTCAGCCTCCCAAGTAGCTGGGACTACAGGCTTCTGCCACCACGCCCGGCTAATTTTTTTTTGTAATTTTAGTAGAGACGGGGTTTCACCATGTTGGCCAGGATGGTCTTGATCTCCTGACCTCGTGATCCGCCCATCTCGGCCTCCGAAAGTGCTGGGATTACAGGCGTGAGTCACCGCCCCCGGCTAAAATGTAATTCTTAAAAAATACTGATTTAAAAATAAAAACAGAAATTTCATCACAGAACATATACAGATGACAAATAGGTATATAAAAATAATCAACATCATTTGTTATTAGGGAATTTCAAATTAGAGCAATGATGAGATATTGCTGCACACCTAGTAGAATGAATAAAACTAACACAATACAAAAAGCTCTAACACTAACAAATGGTGATGAGGATGTGGAGCAGCAGGAACTTTCATTTATTGTGCGTGGGAATACAAAATGGTACAGCCAATTTTGAAGCAGTCTGTTTCTTATAATGCTAAACACAGTCTTACACATGGTCCAGCAATTGTGCTCCAAGATATTTGCCCTACTCTTTTACAAACTTATGTTCACCCAAAAGCCTACACATGAATGTTTATCAAACCTGTTTTCATTATTACCAGAACCTGGAAACTACCAAGATGTCCTTCAGAAAGTGAATGAATAAACAAACTGTGGTATATTCATGCAACGGAATATTACTCAGTGATAAAAAAAAAAAAACACTATTAAGTCATATGAAGATTAGAATGAATCTTAAATCCCTATTTTAGTGAAAGAAGCCAGCCTGGAAAGCCTACATTCTATCATTCCAATTATATGACATTCTGGAAAAGGCAAATAAATCTACAGACAGTAAAAGGATCAGTGATTGCAAGGAGGAATGGAGAAAAAATGTACAGGTAAAGTACAGGGAATTTACAGTGTGGTGAAACTATTCAGTATACTACTACAATGTTAGATACATATACATTTGTCAAAATCCATATGAAAGTCAGTACAAAAGTTAAATAATATATTTTTTAAAGAAATTTAAAAAATATCAGAGATCTCGGGATGAAATGCAATATATGACAAAAATTTGAACTTATTTCAAATATATGAAACAACCACACTGAAGGTGTTAGGAGAAAAGGTTTTTACTTAAGAAATTTTGGAAATGAATGGAATCTGAGACTAGGCAAAAGAACTATGCATAAGCACTACATGCTAGTTAGCAAATGTTTTTCCCCATTAGTTAACAATTTTGATACTGCTATACATTTATGCTGGAGTTAAATAATTACATAAATGGATAGTGGACTGTGGGATCCATCTTTCACACTTTTGGAATGGGAATTTACAAATAAATAAAGGGAGAAGGCTAGGATCATCAATGTGGTAATGGATTTACACTGAAGTCACGTTTAGCTTACTATAGGTACAGGTGATAATGTTTATAGATATCTGTATATACATGGATTAGAATGCACATATATATATTGTTTTGCTCTGTCAGCTGAGAGTGTCTAAAAAAATGACATTTCACTGGACAAGTGTACACTGAGTACCCAGATCTTAGTTTCTAATACAATTTTCCAATAGAAGAAATCAGAGTTCCATAGATAAATGACTGATTGTAGGTTTGGGGCTGGAAATATATACGATGCACCTGGATCATCTCATAGTACCCAAAGCATGAGAGGATCACACACACACACACACACACACACACACAAACACATACATACATAAATACACACTGGTGGGGGTCTGTCAAAGGGAAACAGAATCCAATGGAAAGAATTCTCAAAAGGCATGGATAGAACAATGAGTAAAGAAACAAAGTAGCATTGAATTTTAGCGAAAATATAAAATAAATACGCATAAATCTTCACTTATTGAATAAGTAAAGACATAGTGGAACAAAAACAAAACTTGAAGAATACCAAATAATTTGTGTAGCTGCTTCACTCTCAAGATAGGAACATAATTCTCTAGTTTTAAAGTGAGGGCTGTGCATAGTGACTCTCTTTCAAAAATGTATAGTATAGAAAGGAATAAAAGTAGCTGCCTTACTGTGGAGAAATTTGACAACTACTGCCTCAGTTGATGATCAAGGTAAACATCAACAGTGATAAATCATGTTGACAGTATGTGCCATTGATATGATGCAATGAAAATGGTACATCTATGGTCTTACTCCCCAAAAAACATAACCTCAGTGTTTTAAAATGTGAGAAGGACATGAGATGTGGGAGGGGCCAGGAGTAGAATGATATGATTTGGCTTTCTGTCCTGACCCATATCTCACAAATTGCGTCTCAACTTGGAATCACTACATGTCAAGGGACGGAACTGGTGGGAAGTGATTGAATCTTTGGGGTGGTTTCCCACCATGCTGTTCTTATGATGGTGAGCAAATTCTCATGAGATCTGATGGTTTAAAAATGTGTGGCTGTTACCCTCTCGCTGTCTCTCTATCCTGCTACCATGTAAGATGTACCTTGCTTCCTCTTCTGCCATGATTGTAAGTTTCCTGTGGCCTCCCAGTCATGCTTCCTGTTAAGTCTGTGGAAATGTGAGTCAATAAACCTCTTTTCTTCATAAATTACGAAGTCTCAGATAGTTCTTTATAGCAATGTGAAAATGGACTAATACAGAACATTGGTACCAAAAGAAGTGGGATATTGCTATAAAGATAATTGAAATGTGGAAGTGATTTTGGAACTGGGTAATGGGCAGAGGCTGGAAGAGTTGGGAGAGCTCAGAGGAAGACGAGAACACATGGGAAAGTTTTGAATATCCTAGAGACTTGTTGAATGGCTTTGACCAAAATGCTGATAGTAATATAGACAATGAAGTCCAGGGTGAAGTGGTCTCAGATGGAGATGAGGAACTTATTGGGAACTGGAGCAAAGGTCAGTCTTGCTGTGCTTTAGCAAAGAGACTGGTAGCATTTTGCCCCTGCCCTAGAGATCTGCAGAAATTTGAACTTGAGAGAAACGATTTAGGGTGTCTGGTTAAAGAAATGTCTAAGTAGCAAAGAGTTCTAGATGTGGCATGGCTTTTTCTAAAAATGTACATTCATATGCATAAAGAAAGAGATGATCTGAAATTGGAATTTATGTTTAAGAGTAGAGCAGGACATAAAAGTTTGGAGAATTTGCAGCCTATGTGAGAGAAAAGGAAAAGCAATTTTCTGGGGAGAAATTCAAGCTGGTTGCAGAAATTTTCATAAATAGTGAGGGCCAAATGTCAATAGTGAAGACAATGAGGAAAATGTCTCCAGGGCATTTCAGAGATCTTCACGGCAACCCCTCCCATCACAAGCCTGAAGGCTAGGAGGGAAAAATGGTTTCATGGGCCAGGATCAGGGCCCCACTACTCTGTGCAACCTCAGGACATGGTGTCCTATTTCCCAGCAACTCCAGCTCCAGCCATGGCTAAAAGGGGCCAACATACAGCTCAGGCCATTGATTCAGAGGGTGCAAGCCCCAAGCCTTGGCAGCTTCCACATGGTGTTGGGCCTGCAGGTATGCAAAATATAAGAGTTGAGCTTTGGGAGGCTCTGCCAATTTCAGAGGGTGTATGGAAATGGCTGGATGTCCAGGAAGAAGACTGCTGCAAGGGTGGGGCCCTCATGGAGAGCCTCTGCTAGTGCAATGCAGAGGGGAAATGTGAGTCTAGTGCCCCCACAGACAGTCCCCACTGGAGCACTGCCTAGTGGAGCCATGAGAAGCTGGCCAGTATCCTCAAGGGCCCAGAATGGCAGATCCACTGACTGCTTGCACCATGCCCCTGGAAAAGCCAAAGGCACTCAATGCCAGTCAGTCAAAGAAATGAAGGGGTCTGTACCTTGCAGGGCCACAGGAACAGAGCTGCCCAAGGCCTTGGAAGCCCACCCCTTGCATTAGTGTGTCCTGGATGTGAGACATGGAGTCAAAGGATATTTTGGGTCTTTAAGATTTAATGGTTGCCCTATTGGGTTTTGGACTTGCATGAGACCTGTAACCCTTTGTTTTGGCCAATTTCTCTCATTTGGAATGGCATCATTTACCCAATGCCTGTACCTCCATTGCATCTTGGAAGTAACTAACTTGCTTTTGATTTTATAGGCTTATAGGCAGAGGGACTTCCCTTGTCTCAGATGAGACTTTGGACTTGGACTTTAGGGTTAATGTTAGAATGAGGTAAGACTTTTGGGAACTATTGGAAAGGCATGATTGTGTTTTGAAATGTGAGAAAGACATGAAATTTTGGATGGGCCAGAGACAGAATGATACGGTTTGGTTTTTTCTCCCTACCCAAATCTCATCTTGACTTGTAGTGTCCACCTGTCAAGGGGGAGACCTGGTGGGAAGTGATTGGATCATGGTGGTGGTATTCCCCCATGCTGTTCTCATGATAGTGAATGAGTTCTCATGATATCTGATGGTTTAAAAGTGTGTGGCAGTTCTCCACATTGTTCTCTCTATATCCTGCCATCATGTAAGATGTGCCTTGTTTCCCCTTTTCCTTCTGCCATTATTGTAAGTTTCTTGAGGCCTCCCAGTCATGCCACCTGTTAAGCCTGCATAACTGTTAGTCAATTAAATCTCTTTTCTTCATAAATTACCCAGTCTAAGGAATTTCTTTATAGCAGTGTGAAAATGGACTAATACATTCAGTTTGATAACAAGAGGTATATTAGACAAATCCAAATAGGCATTTTACAAAATACCCAATCCATAGTCCCCCAAACTGTCAAGATCATCAAAACAAGAGAACTCTGATAGCTGTCAAAGTGTAGAGTAGCCTAAGGAGGATTGATAACTAATGTAGTGTGATATCTTAGATGGGGTTCTGAAATAGCAATAATGAAAAAATATTTGGTAAAAACTAAGGAAATCTAAATAAAATGTGGACTTTAGTTAAAAATAGTGTATAAATATTAGTTCATTAATTGTAACAATTGTACTATGCAAATGTAAGATGTTAATAATAGGGGAACCTAGATAAACAGTTTATGGAAAATCTCTATACTCTCCTCATAATTTTCTGCAAATTTGAAAGTGTTCTAACAATAAAATTTTATTAATAAAATATTAACTCATATAGAATAGAAAAAAGCCTAAGAATTATTACATAAATTAAAAGTATTACATCAAAAAACAAAAAATATATAATAATAATTAAAATTATCCTGAGAAATAAACAGTTTTAGAACTAGTAATCTGTGTAGAGGTGACAAAAATCTTCCCCATTTGTGTTCTATGTATCAAGGTAAATGAAATAATACATTATTCCACATAATATTTCTATCTTTAATTTTACTGTGTGATTTATATTTTGGCCATTAGAAGTCTGAACTATTTTGTGTTTCAAATAACATTTCCCCTTATCATAAAATTAATACATACTCATTGTAGAACATTTAGAAAGTACAAAAAATTATAAAGAAGAAAATAATAACTCACATTTGTACCAATCAGAGTTATGTTTTTAAGGTTTTAGTACTTCATTTTCTAGCCATAACATTTTATTTTACTAAAGTATTTAAAATGTTATATAGAATAAGCATTTCTATATTAATATGATAGTTTTAAAAATATTACTAAACCTCCTTTAGTGAATTCTGTCCATTTTTGTGTGTGTGCCCTAGAGACTGAGTATACTCTACCACTGGGCATGTATTTTTGGGAAATGCAAATAACTTTACATATAATTATGTTAGTGAAAAGCTATCATATAAATTATACCTACATAATGACATTTTGACTGAACGCATTTGCTAGTCAAATAGAATAAGTCAGCTGAGTCTTAAAACTATCCAAACTGACTGACATCCTGGACATAGAGTCACTTTGTTTGAAAATCTTTTTCACTTGTGAAGGAATCATCCATTTGATAAATATTTGTAAACCTATTATATGCAGGCACTATTCTAGGCCCTGTATACAACAGCTAACTAAAGTGACACATTCCTGACTTCACAGAACCTTCTAGTGAAGTTGAGGGGAGGTAAATTGCATTTGTTTGTGAGTAATATCATATAGTAATAATTGCTACTGAGAAAAATAAAGAGAGAAGTATGATAGCGAATGAGTATGCATGGTCAAGGTAGAAGGAGTTCTCTCTGATCATAGGATTTTGGGAGTTGTATTTTCAGAATGCAGGGTAGTCCAGGGAATCTTATAATTACAGAGGAAAGAGCAAAATGATCAGCACCAACTCAGGTTGTAATTTTTGCAGGGTGGTAGTATGGAGACCTTTCCATGAATACCATAAATTCAGAAGCCTCTTTTAACTTCTGTCCTGGTGACATGAAAGAGGGGAAAACAAACCACTTTGAAATATGCCAGAGCATTCTGTTTTTCTTAACAAGGAATGCCCTCAGGAGGACTTTTTTTTAACAGAGCCTTACCTATTGGGGTTATGTCAGGACCTAATTGATCTTGGGGAAGGGAGATATCCAGCGTCACCAACCTCTAGCCATTCTCTTCCACCTAAGTAGAGGGAGAGTAAATTAAGAAGCATTTGGGAAGTTTATAGCCCAGAGGTACAGGCTTATTAAGAAATTAAAACAATTATGAAACTATAGAGTCTTATGATTTTCACTATATTACTAAAGGCATATTTACCATGATTTCTTTTCTTTTCTTTTCTTTTCTCTTCTCTTCTTTCGTTCTTTCTTTCTTTCTTTTTTTTTTTTTTTTTTGACAGAGTCTCACTCTGTCGCTAGAATGGAGTGCAATGGCATGATCTTGGCTCACTGCAGTCTTCGCCTCCTAGGTTCGAGTAATTCTCCTGCTTCAGTCTCTCAAGTAGGTGGGAATAGAGACGCATGCCTCCACACCCAGCTAATTTTTTTTTTTTGCATTTTTAGTAGTGGTGGGGTTTCACCATGTTGGCCAGGATGGTCTTAATCTCCTGGCCTCGTGATCCGCCCGCCCCGGACTCCCAAAGTGCTGGGATTATAGGTGTTTGCCACCACACCCAGCCAACCATGATTTCTTTTACTTAGTACATCATGCTAACCTTTCAAAAAAAAATTACAACGCATACTAATAGGCAAAACAACACATTTTATAACAACTGAATAAAGTATCAGAATCAGAATCAGATGTGATGGGAATGTGTTAGAATTATCAGACCAAGAATTTTTAAAAGAAAAATCTATGATAAATATGATAGGGGGTTAAATGGAAAAGTACACAATGTGAAAGAAGATATGAATGATATAAGCATAGAAATATAAATTCTAAGGAAAAAAATAAAAATACTAGAGATAAGAAACGTTGCAATGGAAATGAAAAATGCCTTTGAATGGAAACATGTCTTTGATGGGAAAAAAATCTCTCAGTTTTAGGCGATGACAATAAAAACCCTCAATTCTAAAAAACAAAGAAAAACAGACTGGAAAAAATAATACCTGAGAACAGAATGTCCAAGAGCTGTGGGACAACTACTACAGATGTAACATATGTTTAATGCTAATACCAGAGGAAAAGAAAGAAAAAAAGCAGCGGAAGCAATCTTTGAGACAATAATGATTGAGAATCTTTCCAAATTAATGCCAAACACCAAACCACAGATCCAGAAAACGAAGAGAACAGTAAGCTAAACAA
Organism: Piliocolobus tephrosceles; assembly: GCF_002776525.5. Lineage (NCBI taxonomy): Eukaryota > Metazoa > Chordata > Mammalia > Primates > Cercopithecidae > Piliocolobus > Piliocolobus tephrosceles. The sequence continues at coordinate 117,103,187 of NC_045439.1, forward strand.
ACGACAAAAAAAAAAAAAAAAAAAAAAAAAAAAACTACACCTAGATAAATAATATTTAAACTTCAGGACATAAAATATAAAGAAAAAAAAACTCAGAAAAGAAAAAACATCTTACCTATGGAGAAGCAAAGATAAGAATTGCATCCAACCTCTCCTCAGAAACAATGCAAGCAGTGAGAGAGTAGAGTGACATGTTTTTATAAACCAACCTAGAATTCTGACCATGTGAAATTATTCTTTGAAAATGAAGGAGAAATAAATACTTAACTCAAACAAAAATACATTGAGGGACTTTTTTTTTTTTTTTTTGACTAGTAGTTGTGCCATACAAGAAAAATTAAAAGAAGTTCTTCAGAGAGAGGGAGTATGATATACATCAGAAACTTGGGACTACATAAAGAAAGAGCATGGGGAAAAGAAATAAGTAAAGGTAAATTTTTTATAAATTTGTTTTTAACATTCTTAATTTAACAAATAGCAGTTTGCTCAAAATAATAATAGCAGTAATATATTTGATTGTATATGCTTATGTATAAGGGAAATAAATGATAATAATAGAAAGAACTGGAGAAAGGAATTAGAATTTTTATCATATGCTACTTGTCTTACAAATATTTTACAGTGCTATTTGAAAGTAGACTTAGATTAGTTATACATATCTATGGTAAACTTGAGGACAACCACAAAAACGAATTATAATTATATGTTAAGAATGGATAGAAACTAAAATCAAATAACATGCTCAATTAACCCTACAAAGGAAAGAAAAAATGTAAAGACAAAAATAAGAACAAAGGAAACAAACACAGAAAACAGTAACAAATACAGTAAGTATTAATCAAACTATATCAATAGTTACTTTAAAAAGCAGGAGCCTAATTACATCAATTAAAAGACCAAGATAGTAAAAGTGGATCAAAAATCAAGACCTAATATATGATGCCAAAAAAATTCATTGTATATTCACAAATATAAAGATGCATAGCTATTTAATGTAAATGGAAGGAGAAAAATATACCATGCTAACAATACTCAAAAGAAAGTGAGAATAGCTATATTAATTTTAGACAAAGCAGACATTAGAGAAAGGAAAGGTATCAGGGATGAAGAGGGGCATTAAATAGTGATAAAAGGGAAAATATTGCAAGAAAACATAACAGTCCTTGGTGTGTATATGCCTAGCAACAACGTGTCAAAACACGTGAAGAAAGAACAGATAAAACAGCAAGGAGAAATAGTTGAATACACTATTACAGTTGGAGATTTTAACACATATCTATTATAAATCTATCAATTGACAAACCAATTGAGCAGAAAATCAGTAAAGATATAGTTGAATTTAAGCAGTATCATTAATCAACTGGACATAAATAACATCTATAGACTATTTCATTGAACAACAGAGTACACATTCTTCTCAAGAATACATGAAACATTCACCAAGATAGACCACATTCTGAGCCATAAAACATATAATAACGAATTTTGCAGAACAGGAATGATACAGTATCTGCTCTGATACCACAGTGCAATTAAACTAAAAATAGATTACAGAAATAAAACTGGAAAATTCCAAAATATTTGGATATTAAATAAGTCATTTCTAAGTAACAATTGCTTCCAAGAAAAAAAGTCACAAAATAAAGAATATTTAAAGTAAATTAAAATGAAAATACAACTCATTAAAATGTGTAGGCTGTAACAAAAGCAGCATAGAGGAAAGTTTATAGCATAGAATGTGTAAAACAGAAAAGAAGAAAGATTTAATATCAATTATTTAAGCTTCTATCTTAAAATATTAGGGAATAAAAGAGCAAATTAAATCCAAATAAGCAGTAGAAAGGAAATAAAAACCAGAGCAGTAATCAACAAATTGCAAAGAGGAAATCGATAGAAGAAAATCAGTGACATCAAAAGCTGATTCTTTGACAAGATCAATAATATTGATAAACCTCTAGCCAGGTTACCTAAGGAAAAAAGAGAAAAGACACAAAACACTACTATCAGAAATAAAAGAAGAGACATCACCTTAGATACAATTGATACTAAAATGGTAATCAAGTCATATTATTGATAGATTTGGTAACTTAAATAAAATGAACAAATTCCTTAAAAGATATACCTGCCAAAGTCCACACAGTGAAAATTAGACAATATAAATTGTCTTATATCTATTAAAGAAGTAGAATCCGTAATTAGTATTCCTACAAAGCAGAAAACGCCATTCACAGTTGGTTTACTGTTGAATTCTACCAAACATTTGGAAAAAAATTAAGCAAATTATCTACAATTTCTTCCAGAAGGTGTAAGCAAAGGGAATTCTTACAAACTAATTCCATAAGGCCAGCATTGCCTGAATACCAAAAGCAGACAAAGACATAATGAGTAAAGAAAACTTTAGATCAATATCGCTCATGAACATAGATGTAAAAATTCTCAAAATAAATTAGCAAATCCAATGCAATATATTTAAGAAGAATTGCACACCATGACCAATTGGGGCTTATCCAAGCATGCAAAGCTCATTCAACATTTGAAAGTCAGTTAATGCAATCAATTACAGCAACAAGTTAAAGAATAAAAATCACATGATCATATTCACAAATTCAAAAAAGTCATCTGACAAAAATCCATCTTCCAGTCACGATGAGAACTCTTGGGAAGCTAGGGATAGAGGGAACTTCCTCTCTTGACTGAAAAAGAAAAATAGAAAAATCTACAGCTAACATAGTACTTAATGGTGAGAAACTCAAGGCTTTCCCACTTAGATAAGGAACAAAACAAGATATTCTCTCTCACCACTGCTTTTCAACATTATATGGGAAGTCCTAATTACTGCAATAAGACAAAAAGAAAAGAAAGGAAATGAAAATGTATACAGATATAGAAAGAAAAAATAAAACTCTTTGTTTGCAAATTACATGATTATCAATGTAGAAAATGTTTAAAAATTGACAAAAAAATCTCTTGGAACTAACAAACAATTTTACCAAGGGTGCACGATATAAGTTTAGTACACAAAAGTCAATCATTTTCATACACCAGCAACTAAAAGTGAAATTTGTAATTAGAAACACATTACTATTTGGTTATCACTAAAAAATGAAATACTTAAGTATAAACCTAATAAAATACGTACAAGATCTCTATGAAAAAAACTACAAAACTCTGATGAACAATACAAACAAAAATCTAAATAAAATTTAGAGAGACAGTCCATGTCCATGGACGGTAATACTCCATATAGTCATGATGTCAGTTCATCCCATCCTGAACTATAGATGCAATACAATCCCAATAAAATCCCAGCAAGTTTTTTTTTTTTGTTATTGACAAACTGTTCTTAAAGTTTATATAGAAAGGCAAAAGACCCAGAATAACCAACTCAGTATTGAAGGAGAAGAACAAAGTCAGAGAACGAACAGTCCAATGACACAATACTTGCTATTAAGCTACACTAATCAAGACAGTGTGGCACTGGTGAAAGAATATACAAATAGATCAATGTAACAGAACAGAGCCCAGAAATAGAACCATATTAACATAGTCAACTAATATTTAACAGAGGATCAAAGGAAATGCAATTAGGCAAAGATAGTCATTTCAACAAACAGGGGTGGAACAACTAAACATGCACATGCAAAAAAAAAAAAAATCTATACATAGATCTCATATCCTTTGCAAAAATTAACTCAGAATGAATCATAGACCCAAATGTAAAATGCAAAACTACAATACTAAAATTCAAAACTTCTACTCTGTGAAATCCAATGTGAAGAGAATAAGTCAAACTAAAGATTTGCAGAAAAATTTTTGCAAAAGACGTATCTGATAAACATCTGTTATCCAAAATATACTAAGAACCCTTAAAACTCAACAATAAGAAAATAAACAATCTGAATAAAAATGGACAAAAGACTTGAACAGACTTTCACCAAAGGAGATATGCAGATGGCAAGTAACCACGTGAAAAAATGTTAGACATCATATTTCACTGGGAATTGCAAATTTAGACAATAATGAGATACTACTATATACTTATTAGAATGACCAAAATTTAAAGCACTGACAATACCAAAGGTTAGTGAGGATATGGAGCAACAAAATTCTCATTTATTGCTGATAAGAATTCAAGATAACTTTGAAAGACAGTTTGGCAGTTTCCTACAAAATCACACTCTTACTGTACAATCCAGCAACGGTGCTCCTTGGTATTTACCTAATGAATATAACTTTATTTTCACACAAAACCCTGCACATGCATGTTTTTTGTAGCTTTACTTGTAATTGTCAAAACTTGGAAGCAACCAAGATGTCCTTTACTAGGTGAATGAATAAACTGTGGTAGATTCAGACAATGGATTACTCAGTGCTTAAAATACTAAACTATCATGGCATGAAAAGACATGAGGAAACTTAAATACATATTACTAAGTGAAAGAAGCCAGTCTTAAAAGACTAAAACACTATATAATTCAAACTATATGCCATTCTGGAAAAGGAAAAACTATGGAAGCAGTAAACATATAAGCGGTTGCCAGGGTTTAGGGGAGAGATAGGGATAAATAGGCGAAGCATGGAAGATTTTTAGAGCAGTGAAATGATTGTATAGTACTACAATGGTAGATACATGTCATTATATATTGTCAAAACTGTAGAATGTACAGCACCAAGAGTAAACCCTTATATAAACTATGAACTTTGAATGATAACAATGTGTCAGTATAGGTTAGGTTCATTGATGATAACAAATGTACTACTGTGGTGTGGGATGTTGATAGTGCGTGAAAACTCTTTGTACTTTCTTCTCAATTTTCCTCTAACCTAAAACTTCTCTAAAACATGAAGTTTATTGGTTGAAAAATTACATGCCATGGCTGAGTTTTCTTAATAATATTCTGGTGAAAGAAAAAAGGGTCAATGAAATAATTTAATTTTTCAGACTTTTAAAACATACATTGCCATAAAACATAAAACTTTATAGGTACTGAAACATGTAATTTATTTACCTATGGATTTACAATTGAATTTCCTATTTATATAATAAAAGCAAAAGGAAATTGTCAGTTATTTTAAAAATGAAATTTCTACACCATTAACCAAGGTATTTCAGATCATATTAGCAATTGAGATAAAATTGAAACACATGACGAGGTTTGTAAATGTTGGTAACAAATGGAGCAGAGTTTAAAAGAGATTTAAGTTGCCATTTTAATAAGGTTTGTGACTTATAGTTTAGGTTGGAAACGGTTGGTTATTTTTATTCTGTAGTTTGAACTCAGTGAAATGAAGCAGTATATGATGAATTGTTCTTAATGTAGTTTTCAAGTTTCTAGCCTTTCTAACCTGAGTAGCTATATATGAAACCAGAAGCCATTCTGAAAGCTATGAAGAAGTTTCTTCCATTCAAAGGAAAATGTTCTACACAGTAAACAATTATCGACAATTTCTACTGGGAGCTTTAAGCAATTTATTTTTCTTTACCTGCTTTCTCATTGTTTTCTTCCTATACCATCATTCACATGACTCCAGATCTGTTATTTTCTTCTAGGATCGGGCTGGTTGACCAATGACATTAAAGTGCAAAGTGCTGAGGTGATGGAATCAAAGCAGATGCCATCCTTAGCTATATGTGCTCTTACTGATAGGGCAATACACAAACCATTTTCTCTTCTTTCTTTACATTTCACAGTCTGGAAGAATACAGAAAATGCTTAAGTTTGTTCATTTATCCATTCACTCAATGATTATTTATTGAGCACCTATTATGTGCCTGATCCTCTTCTGGAATATAATATTAAGCAAAAGTGGAATCATTTGCCCTTATGGAGGTTGTTATTGGTGGGAAGAGATGCACATTAATCAAATAATCACATACAACGATAAGGGCTAGGAAGAGACAGTGTGTAAGTGTGCCTAATAAGAATTTGGCTCAGGGAAGTCAAAGAAATACTGTCCCTAAGGAAGTGAAAGTTGAGCTGGACTCAAAGATTAAGTAGAAGTTAACTGTTGGAAGAAGGAAGAAAAGAGGATTTCAGGCAGAAAATATTTAATTAAATACGTTGTCATACATAGGGCTTAATATGATGAGTTTACTGCTGATATGTAACAGTACATAATAGAATAATTACTTATACAAATGCTACAGCATTACATTAAAATGTATTTCAAACTCCAGATTTAACTAGGCTTTTTTTTTTTTTTTGAGACAGAGTCGCGCTCTGTTGCCCAGGCTGCAGTGTAGTGGTGGGATCTCCGCTCACTGCAAGCTCCGCCTCCTGGGTTCACGCCATTCTCCTGCCTCAGCCTCCCCAGTAGCTGGGACTACGGGCGCCCACCACCATGCCTGGCTAATTTTTTGTATTTTTAGTAGAGATGGGGTTTCTCCGTGTTATCCAGGTTGATCTCCTGACCTCATGATCCGCTGGCCTCGGCCTCCCAAAGTGCTGGTATTACAGGCGTGAGCCACCGTGCCCAGCCTCTGTTGTTTTTAAATTTATTATTATTATTATTATTAATTATTATTATTATTATTATTTTTTAGATGGAGTTTCATTCTGTTGCCCAGGCTGGAGAACGGAGGTGCGATCTCGGCTCACTGCAACCTCTGCCTCTGGGTTCAAGCCAATTCTCCTGCCTCAGCCTCCCGAATAGCTGGCATTACAGGGACATGCCACCACTCCTGTCTGATTTTTTGTATTTTTAGTAGATACGGGTTTTCACCATGTTGGCTAGGCTGGTCTTGAACTCCTAACCTCAGGTGAGCCATCACCTCAGGGATGGGATCATAAGTGAGTCTTTATTCTTTTCCAGTTTTCTAGATATAGTTGAGATACTTTCATATAATAGAAATGTTTTACAAAAAAACAAAATAGCTGAATTACTTCTACTGTGTTTCACTAAATAGCTGTATGAAACAAGGATTTCATTATTAAAAATAAGTTTAGAATTCAACACCTTATTTTTAATCAATGTAAACTTGTTTTTCTCAAAAATATGATATTATTTTAAAAGTCCCATTTATAACGTACCATTCTTGGCACAGAGGACAGCCTTATAAGGGCAGGGGGTGCTCTAGCCTTGGAGGAACCTCTCAACCAGTCAGAATGCTCATTATCAGTCTAATTATCCCCTGATAATTGGCCTGCCTGTAAGAATAATAGTCTGGGATGACTTAACTCAGTGCTGACATATTCACAGCATCCTACACGCTGCATTCTAAACTTCTTAACTTTTCCTTAAATATGGGCAGAATCTGATTTTAGCTGTCAGCATACTTTATTTGCTCAACATTTAACTTCCTATGAACACTGACACTCTGCTGAGACCAGAGTACTCCTTGTTTGTACTAAACTTTGTAGTGTCGACAATAAATCTTACATAACGTCCAGCTTTCTTATTTTGTCTGTATACAACATTGTCCAAAAAGACAAGCCTCCCTTCTTGGACTCTGTGAAATTTACTCGTAGGATAATGCCGTTAGAATGGAGTCACTTGGCTTGTTAATGCTTACCAGCATTTCAACACTTCTAGATGGCTGGCTGATGTCCAAATGAGACTAGGGAATGGCCAAGGAAAGAAATAGTGATGGAATGTTTCAGTGGATAGCGTATTTGCTTTTGTGTGTTTCTTGAAATAATTAGGTTGAATTAGATTAATGGTCATGGTATAGTGCTTTAAAGTTTCCAATTTGAGATGAAAATGTCCACTTTTTTATGTCTAGTGTTCCTGAAATCTTGTTAGTAGGATGAGGATGTTTGTATTCCTTAAGTCTCCCTTTTTTTTTAGTTACATAAATTCATCTGTTTAATAAATAGTTCACACACTGGCCAGAAACCAAGTGGACAAACTGTATTCACTAACCCTTTAATACTTGGCTCCTTTGTATAATGACCCAGCCCATTATTAGATAATGAAAGAGTGTATGAGAAAGTGGAAGATTATTTATGATGGAAACAAAATGAAACTAATGGGACAAGATTTGAAAGCTGTGATGCATGAAAGGTGCTATGCAGGCAGCTCTGGCACCATGACAAACACAGATAAAGGCTCAGTGGGAAGCAACAGTGTGAACATGACTATGAAGAAGAAAGAATGGATTTCCTGAATGAATCCTTGCCATCTGGTGTTTGTTTAATACACAATGAAGGTCAAATGGCTACTGATCCTTTTTTCTATAGTCCAGTGACTACAAGAATGAGAGGAATCAATGAGTTTATCGATATGTCTGGAAATGACTCACCGTATGATCTGATTGGGTCAATAAAACTCAAGTAACTTGTCATTACTCTTTCAAATGTGGTTTGGATATAGGACTAAAATTCTGTATTTATTTTAAAAGCCAGTTTGCTGAATCAAATGTGACAGGTACTTTTTTTCTAGATTAATGTCATGAAGCGTTTGATTTTATATGTATGCATGCATCATAGGAAAGTCAGGAGGAAAATTTCTCATAAAGCTAAATGTTTCTCCAATCTTCAAACAGATGTGTTCACCACTTGTTTCTGTTGAATGGTGGTGGATCAAATAAATCTTTTTTCCTCCACTGTGCCTTTTTCTCTATATGAGATTGATTACAAACCTATTTTATGTAATTATTCCTAGGGGACCTATTAACTTTTGGTGAAATATGTTTATTTAATCATTATATGTAAACAGCATAAGCTTTGGGTATGTCATATGTAAATGGAACGTATTATTTTATATTATGTTCCCTTTCCTACAGGTTGTTTCAATAATGTACCTCCACAGTGTGATCTTGGAACTCTTATCCTCCACTGCTAAAGTTGCAGGGTTTTCTGTTGAGTTCTTTTCTAAAGACTAAAATAAAAGATACTTTTCTCACATTAATATTTCTCAGCTGCCATGAAAACAGGGATAGGAGAAGCCAAAAATAGAGGAGCCAGCTGTGGGAGGCTGCTTTTTTTTTTTTTTTTTTTTTTCAGGACAACTCAGAAAAGTCTTTCAAATTCATTTCACAAAGAGTGTGTTAATGCAAATACTGTTTTATGTGCCTGCATGCTATAGTTTAGCAGTTTATATATACTCAGCTGTATCATGGTAAATGTTATCTAATAGAATTATGAAGTTTTTCTCTGTGGTAGATCCATTTAGGATTCTTTACCTTTTCTCTTGAAAGTACTCTGCTTTCTGATACTAGCTAATTAAAGTAGGAGAGGGGTGATTACGAAAAAAATCCTTTTCTTCCTCAAGTAGACCCGATGTGTTTTATTCTACGTGCCACAAATTTTATTGTTGTTGTGACTTTTTTCCCTGAATATCAAGTATTACATGATCTCCTGACTATGTAAAACAAAACAAAAACATCACTCAAGCCTGTAGAGGCACCATGTTTAATATATTGGCCTTCTTCATTTTTTATTCATTTTTTTCTTTAGGTAACTTAGGTAATAATGTAAATACAATTTTATTACATACTATTTTTGCCTAACATTTTTTTCCATAAAACATTATGTCCATGAAGCCTTTAATGATCTATTCTTTTACCCAGGTAGAATGGCTATTCCTTCCTTTGTGCAACCACTGTACTGTGGAGCTATATTCTAACCTTTAGAATAGTGTTTTTAACTCGATTAAAAACTCTAGAGATTTTTAACCTCTAGTACCTTTAGTATAGTTTTTTAAATTTTTTATTCATCGAATTTAAACACTTAGAAAGTCTTATATGTGTTTAGCAACATAAAAAATAGGCATCTAAGATTAAACGTATAGACAAGAGTAGATATTCTCCTGACACTTAGAATTGTCCATCTACTGAAGATGTTAAGACAGTCGGTTAATAAGACAGAAATGTTGTAAAATTGTTTCCTATACCTGGTGGGAATTTAAATTATACAATGTAGAAATGCCCTTAAAACTTCAAGATACTAATATTCTGTTGGGTTGACAGATTAACTGCTTAGTGGCTGGGCATGCCTAGCTTTGACATACAATGTCAGTGAAGTTGTATGATTCATTACTGGATATGAAATGACATTAGCTTTTTTTGACATACTGGCCATTATTTAAAGGTCCATATACATTCACCTGGTCTCAGAAGTCTGTTAGTAGCAAGTGCCATTCATGTAGGTTGACAGGCCAACAGGGCAGTGGATACTCTGCTTATACTTTGAGGTAACTTAGAAGATAACTGGATTTAGATGGGGCTTGAAAATTCTGAATAGAGAAATGACTTTCAGATTAATTGCCTTAGATTTTATCAAGGTGAAAGGTGCAATAGAAATGTCAAAATGTGATTACTGTTATTATATTTTCTGTTATCAACCAATAGCTTTACTTCTTATGACTCATTTATTCAAAAGTTGGCATAAAACTAAGAAGCAACTCTATATTCAAACTCTGAATAAAGAAAATTTGGGATTCATTCAGCATAAATAGACTTTATCATATATAATTTTTGTCAGATCCATGAATTTTCACTCTATGGCTATTTTGTCTGCTGTTCTTTTTTGAAACAAAAAAATATGTGGGTACATATAGTTTTAACAGACAAATGTTGGGATTATGCAAATAACTAGTAATTTTAACTTTAGGAAATCTATTATGTCTCTACTATACTTGCTGGTCATTTTTTAGGATATGATTCATTAGATTAAAATGTATTTCTTCATCCATTTTTCATGACTCTTTTCCTTTGGTTAGTAAAAGCTGACATTAAAAAATATTACGCCTGAAAAAAATAACTTATATCAAACTATCTTAGCAAAAACAATTGCCTGAATCATTGGATCCTGGCAATCCACTGTGACCAACAAAAGTCGTAATCCCTTAGTCATATTTACTAAAGATATCCACTTCTCAGAGTTAGCTTCCTATGTTCTTCCACCACTTTTGATAACAAGTGTAAACTAAGAAGAACATTTTCTAGTTTTAAATACACTGAAAAGTTCATAGTTTTCCATAACAACCAATTATAAGAGAAAGATAATTGATTTGTACTCATGGGATTAAATTGTATTCAATCTGAGAGACCTATTTCCCTAAGCACACCCTGAAGGCATTTATGTCTGGAGCTTACAGGTTTTTAGTATTTTGCATTGACAAGTCACAGAAGTTATAAATTCCATTTTAGAATACCATTGATTTGTGTTACCTGAACCCTATGCCTCCCTCCCTGTGGACATATTTTATTTATGGTTGCATTTTCTCAAAAGGGTCCTATGCAAGATACATCAGAAACAGACTCTTTGTTATATTATTAGTGTTATTATTATTATTTATTATTTTCCTCTGGGCTGGTCTTGAAAGCCTAAAATTCCATGGCTTTGCTTCCTTGAAAAATTATCTGTGCAATATCACTCTGTTTTTTTTGATGGAGTTTCACTCCTGGTGCCCAGGCTGGAGTGCAACGGTGCAATCTCGGCTCACTGCAACCTCCGCCTCCAGGGCTCTAGTGATTCTCCTGCCTCAGCCTCGCTGAGTAGCTGTGATTACAGGCATGTGCCACCATGCTGGCTAATTTTGTTGTATTTTTAGTAGAAATGGGGTTTCACCATGTTGGGCAGGCTAGTCTCGAACTCCTGACCTCAGGTGATCCGCCTGCCTCGACCTCCCAAAGTACTGGGATTACAGGCGTGCACCACCATGCCCAGCCACAATATGACTTTTAAAGTGATTAATGATTAGAACAAGTGTGGTGAACACTAGACCTGTATGTATGGATAAAGCTAAATATCAACTCTTTTACACAGATTTTTTTTTACATATATTGTATTTACATATATTTTACATATATTGTACTTACATATATTTTACATATATTGAGTAAATATATATTCTCTCTATATATTCTCTAAATATATATTGAGTAAATATATATATATTCTCTGCTTCACTTGGAAATTGTAAGGCTAACTTACTCTAGCAACCATAAAGTCTTAATCTGTTTCTTTTACATATCTTAGGTATAAAAAATGGGTAAGAAACGCAGTGGTGATAAGGAGTATTTGAACATGTTGGGCCTTTAAGAAAATCCAATTGAAATTGACACAAATAAGGCAAAATCAAATTTGTGTTATAAATGTATGCCTTTTAAAAAAATTTATAACATTTCATACATCTAAAATAACAATTAACTTTTAAATTTGCATAAAAACACCATTTCAAACTAAACTACACATAGCTTAAATGTTGTGTCTGTGTGTGCATGTATTATTGCATTTTATAATATTATCCTAGGTAGTAAATTGAGAACTTAGTGTGTAATATATCTCTCCTGAAAATCATTTGGTTCAGCTTTTGGACAGACTCTCCTGAGGGCTTTGTTAAAAGAGATGGTAAATCTTGTTTTAGATTGAGATTGAAACAAAGATTATGTTTTTTAAAAATAGACATACATACATAATAGTTCATATTTTATACATATTTCATATCAGTATCTAAAAGACTGTGTCCTTTGTTAGCCTGACTTTGCCCAACTAGGGTCCAACAAATGGGCAAGCAATGAAACAATTGGATGGAAATTCTAACAGCACAAAGGATTAGAGTAGGAAGATAACCAGAGAAGATCAGATAATTAACCCCAAGAAGTTGGGTTCAGCGCCTTTATTGGGGGATTATAGAAGTAAAATAAGGTCATTTCTCTTGTATAGAAGAAGACAGAGGGGTCAAGAACTGAGAAACATGGACAGGGAAAAGAGGAAGAAAGGGCACAGTGCTACTCTTCATTTCCTGCTAGGTGACAAAGGTCAAAATGACGGCACTTTCTGAACTTTGAAGAGGTGATCTTGCTTTATTGAGATTAAGTTGCCAAAGTCGTATTCACTGAACTTCCTAAAAGTAGCAATGAACATTTCAGAATGAACTTCTAAAGCACAAGGATTCTTGACTCCATGCTGAAAATTTCCCAGCTAAACAAAGCACTGGAGAGGTACTCCGATAATACATTAGTCCAAAGCTATATTAAGCAATTTGGCCTATTTACAGACAAATTGTGAGGCTTTACCTCTCAAAATGGATGTCAAAAGACAACCATTACACGCAAAAATAACACGTATATTCTCAGACAAATATAACAGTATCTACTCAAAAATATCTATAAACTTAAAGTTAGACAGTAAGATATGATTTTTTTCTATTTGCTGTAATTGTTTTATGTACAGTGCCATAGGTGTTATTATTATTATTTTTGGTCACTGTTTTAGAGTCCAAGCACTTTCTTATAATAAATAACTTAGTTTCTCCAGAATCCCAAATAGGCATTGAATCCAAATCAAAATGGTGTATTAAGAAGAGTAGTTTACCTGACTTAAAGATCAACTTCCCATTTTATCCTGACCATCATTTCACTTTGTCTTTAAAGCCTTATTTGAGTCTTAATAAAGTCTAGCCATGGAGAAACTTGCAAATTTTTTGAGCTCTCATCAGATATTTGGTGGTTTTATTGTTTAATTTTGCCTTACAGTTTTGTCTTTTAATTTTGCCTTACAGTTAAGAAAATAGCTGTCTATTCTCTTTTGTCTCTCTCTGTGTCTCTCTCTGTCTCCCTCTCTCTCTTTATATCATTTATCTACCTGCCCACCTACCTATCTACCTAGCTATGTATCTAACTACATCTATCTACAACATTTTCTACTTCATGCTACTGACTGAGGTTTGTAGTTTCTAATTTGAATTAAAAGAAATCGATGAGGTCTATATGACACTCAGTGACAAACGTTAAGTGCTTTTATGGCTTATTTGGACAGGTATAGCTTTTTATAAATACTAACACATTGTGATTGGTATATATTTTTTGGTTTTTGTTATATCATAGCATTATTTACTCAGATCCCAAGAATTAGCTAACTGTGCTTGTAAGAAAATTTTCAAAAATTTTGGAAATCCACATAATTGAAGAAAATACTTTCTCTCACCAAATTGGAATGGAAAACAAGCTTAGAAATTGTACACATCTTTGAATTCCAGTGACATCAACAGTTACAAATCAGGTTTCTTCCCTGCCTTGTTTGGGATGTATGCAAACTGAGTTAATATAGTTCATCATTTTTCACTCAGAGAAATTTTATGACTTCATTTTTAGAAATGAACTCAAATGCAATTCTCCCTTGATTGAGTGACTAAGGCAGTGACTTTACCATGGTATATTGTGGAGGAGAAAAAAATATCGATGAGTCACAGAAGGTTTTGATGAAAGCACAGATTTTATTCCACTTAGTGACTCATTTGTGACTTTTCTTTCTCTTTGCTTACTTTAAGTGTTTCAATCCCCCTCACTCAAAGCAAGGAGAGCAGGGGCTGAAAGACTATAAATTTCTTCTTTCTCTACTGTAAAAAAGGCAAGGAGTTAAGGATCCCATGAGGGAAGTTGCTCTTAAGTGAAGGTTAGAGGGTGTTCTAGTTCTCCCTTCTTTACCTAATGAAGCTAAGGTAATTATTAAGTTTCAACTCCGACTTGTTTCCTAGGATGTATTGATTGTGGTAAAATCAGAGCACTAATTTTCTGCTTCTGCTAATATTCTTGAGATAATTACTGAGTTTGTTTCTGTGTACAGACCAACCTTCCTTTTCTTCTTCAAGGAATTCTGATAGTCTCTCTATCTCATTGGCAACTCACAGTGGCTGCCTGGTGTTTAGCTTAAGCACTAGTCTGGGTGAGAGCATGGTAATGGTGGAGAACAAGTTATAATAATCTTATTCAGATCAATTTATAATGATCTTATTCAGATCAATGAACAGTGTTCTGCTATTTTGACACTCTTGCCATATTTTGAAAAATGTATTGTCTATCCCAAAGTAAATGGTCTACCTTTTTTTCCAGTAAAATCTCACCTATTAACAAATGATACATAAAATGAGTTTTTATATTCTGAGAAATAAGAGCTTAAGCAACTAGGGTAGACTTTTTTTTTTTTTTTTTTTTTGGTTTTATGTCACATGGCATGATATAAAATGAAAATATTGCATTTAAGAATGTCAGGGGGAAAATGTACTTGGCAAGCACTAAGATTCTTCTGAGGATTGTGAAGCTGTCTTTTGCATTACAGATAATATAAACAGGAAGAAGATAAATTTTGCCTGCTTAGTTGTCAGATCATGCTAACAATTACAAAACATTCTAACCTGGCAAAGTCAAATATGTGCATTTAAAACTCATAATTTCTTCATTCGATGGTGTAACAAATATACTGAATACCCTCTCTGTTTTATATAAATCAAATATTATTTGGGAATATATATTTAAAAGCAGATAGGCAAAGTTAATGATATTCTTTGAGGTCAGATATGCTTTTAAGAAACAAATAAGCAAAAATGTAATTTTAAAAAGTTTTATTTATATTTGCTACATAATGGCGTTTCTTAGTTATAATCACTGCTTATAGCTTCTAAAGACTCACCAAATTACAAAGTTTTGAGTGGCATAGAAAGTAGCTTCTACTAACAGACACAGAAATATGCAAATTGACTAAGCCCAACTGTATGCTAATTGGCCAATACACCTCTCATTTAACCAACAGTGAGCTATTCCACAAGTATCTGGAAATCAAATGGGTGACTGTGTAGGTGTAAATGCGTCTCTAAATTAATTTTCCAATAATAGACAATCTCTAACAAACAGAAACTTGGAAAAATAAACAAGCATAAGGGCAGAAGGATATTTTGTGTGTGATTTTAATAAGTACGATGTTTTTTGTGTTTAGATGCTGTGGAATTTCATCAACCACACACAACATAATAAAAGTAAACTTTGACTAAGGTTTTCTAGACACAACGAGCATTTGGTGTCACTACAAATAATTCATTCTCTTCTTAACTATTAACCACACTGTTAAATAAGGCCAAAACATCTACTGTATGTTCTATTAAAAAGCAATTCTATTTTTTCCCAGAGTCACTTTCAATTACAAGAGTGTATCATATATTTATTCACATATGTTTACTAGATTTGTGCCTATACATACAAATACATTTTTCTAAAGTTTTATTAGAATAACACACAATTTCCATCAATGGAGTATAAATAAATTATTGGAACACATTAAAATAAACAACAACCAGTGATTCTTGTTTATTTGCCCGTACTAATATTTGTACCATATTCATAGAATCACAGAGCTTGAAATGGTTCTTACAGGTGTTTTAATAAAATCTCTCTATATTATAGACAAGAAAATTGCAATTAAGCAACTTATCTGTTACATAATTAGATATATGCAATTTTTTTTTTAAATTGGTGGTTTTTAAAATCTTTCTATGGCATACAAAACATTCAAATGTCATTAGGATCAAATTTCTGATGCTAAAATCCTATGCTGTTTCCAATATTAGATGTTACTAAAACACTAGATACCATTGACAAAGCCATAGACTTCTCTCAGTTTTCTTCCAAATTTGTCCATCTTCAAGTTTCATCCTCAGAGTAGCATAGGTTTATAAGAATTCATAACTGTATAAATTATATGTCCTCATGGTTTATTTGTTATATGAAATAATAAAATTTTACTTCAAAATACGTAATGTTTTAATATGTAAAGAAAACAGCAATCACAAATTATAGACATGAAAATGTAAATTTTCTCTTTGTATTGAACTCCATGTAAAGCTCTTACACTTTCATGTTTTAATCCACAGAGCAGAATCCAAGGAGAGCATCAAAATAGCATTGTAAATGTAAATTGTTGAAACTGAGTTAGTAGCAAAAAAAACAAATCCATTTTACTGGAGTTAACATTGTTTAAGAATTTCATCTCTTTTCCCTTATTTATAATTTTGACCACGTCGTTGTAAGTCTTTGTGCTGATTAATTTAGCAAGTAAAACTTCTTACACAGACTGCTTTAGAAATTACAACCATGCCGTTGCATACATTAAAGTTACTGATACTCATTTCATTAATATATATTCAGTCACATATAAGCTCATGGAGATACCAATATTAAGAATAAGCATGGTAAGAAATGTGGGCCTTTGTTAAATATCATGGTAAAATTCTCTTCTTTAGGTCCATTACAAACATATACCTGGTACATCAAAAATACTTGTAACAATAATTAACACCTATTGGTGCCTATATCGTACAACAACTTGAAAGCATCAAGTGATTTTTAAATGACACTTGCATTGTGAAAAGTGGACTGAAGAACGTATTTACTGAAATTGCTTAAATATCAAGGGCAAACTGGTTGGCAGATGATACAACAGATGTTAATTCCAGTCCTCTCTTCTCCTTTCCAACCCAGAATTTTCACAGCAATTGGAGGTCTGAGGGTGCTGTAGTTCAATCAGTAGTTATTCCCTGTCTCTAGCGTTAAGCATGAATTATTTCTTATAATAGAAGTAGCTCTTTCAGTAAGAATTTTAAGAGAATGAACATTTATTCAAATATGTATTGGAAATAATTTTTCTTTGGGGGCTTTGTGAGGATCCCACACATTTTGACACTGCTCAATATATTGGCTTAAGTATAAAATATTGGCACTTTAAATGGCGTTCTCAGGTTAAGTCCAAAAACACAGTCTCTTTGCTTACACAAACATCTTTAAAAGAGGGTAATTAGTGACCAGTGGTTAAGAAGACCTCTGTCTTGAGAGGTTATGCCTAAGCCTCTTGAAGATTCTCCATGTAAACAAGTCGGATGGCATCACTCATTATCCCTCCTTTGTTTACTTGGAAAAAGGTTCAAACTATTTAATGAGAGGATTACACCTACTTCGACTCTATTGAAAAAGATTAATTGATATTTTCCTGTTGGAGGTTTCACCACTTGCATTTGGCTTCCATTCGCCTATTGTTATTGATGCTGTGATCAACAGAGCAAGGTTCTTAAAGGTTATCCAAATTTCACAGCTCAGCATTATTCAAACTAATTATGTTTTTTCCTTGACTCATAGATGTTGACTTCCAAGGACTGTTAACTTGTTGTTCAAAGAGACTATGTTTTAAACTTTACTTGTCTGAACAGAAAATTTTGTGACTAGAATCTGGATATTTTGGAAAATTTTGCTAGCTATATTATAGATAAAGTAGAGCACCTACTCAGAATGGAATGTTAAAACATAGAGCCAAATTCCCATGAAAACCTAAAAATAATGTCTTTTTCCATCCTAATATATTTAAAAGATTTTGAAACATAATTTCATATCTTACCATCTTCATGGGAGCACAATATAAAAAACAAGACCCCCACCATTTTGAGATACAATTATGTGATAGAAATCTTTACAAATTTTTCCCCCAAAAATGTGTGTATTATGGACATATGGCTGCATATTTGGATAACACCATTTGCATTTTTCAAACTTGCATTCTTTTAAGCACTAGCTTGGCTTTTGCTGTCAGAATGGCAAACTGCTAGTGTATTCATCTAAAATTCCTAGTTTAACTCTTTGTCACTTTAACATTTTATGTAATGCTAATATGTTCACCTTTTCTTAAAAAAGTAACCTAATATGTTGGAGGCAGTAAAATAAGAAAGACTTTTCAAACCATAAAGTTTAATAATAGGAGGAGTCACATCATAGTGTGAAAAAAAAAAGGATAGTGTCAAAATCTGATCTTAGAAAAAAATGCTCTTGAAAATTACTGGGAGAAAAAAATAGCGTGTTAAAATGATTTTACTTCAGATTAATTCCCTGGAAGGATTTGTGATTTTTATAGTTTTCTAGGGTTATTTTGTAAAAGCAGTTTTAGTTCCTGAACATTTAAACATAACAAACTGGAATATAGAACACTAAAAAAAAAAAAATGATGTGAAAATAAAGATAACAACAACCCTGACATTAGTAACTTATGGAGATTCTACTTTCAAGGGAAACGAAACTTCATTTGCTGCATGCTTTCTAACACACAGCCTTACATTGCTTTATGATACATTTTCTCTGTTCAAAATGAGGCATATGAACACATGGCCTTGCTACAGCATTTTAAGACATGCTTATTCCAATACCCTTCACTCCCCAAACAAGCAATCTTATTTAAGGGAATCAAGTACCCGCTTATGGTTGAATAATTTTCCCGTCTTACATAATTTATATATATCAAAATGTATGTTATATAAAGAACATATTTTGACTTATAAATTAAATTTCAAGTAAATTATACCTTTGAATTGACATTACCAATATTTTTTTTTTTATTTTTCAGATAACCACCCTGAAGGTCCATGCTCCTTTTTCTATATATGTTAAAATATGCACTATTTTAAATTTTGCAATATTGTGCATATATTTGGACATATTGCAGACATATTTGGACATATTGTGGACATATTTGGAATATTTCAGTTTTTCTCTTAATTGACATACTATATGGCTACTTATATTCCCCAAGCCACTTCAATCTGCTTCTTTCAAATTATGTTTTTGCAGTGTGTTTAACTAATTATTACTTATTTATTAGTTTCAGCAGAAGTATTTAATTAATTAGCATCTGATGCAAAGACAAAAGTAAATACGAACACATAAATTATGCTGTTGAATAGATACAAATTTTATTGGTCCTAATCCTGGCAAATGCAGTTAACCTTATTGATTTAGTTGAGTACATTAAAATAACATAATAAAAAATATTTTACCTCAAGGCAATATAATATGACCACGATGTCAGCTATTTTAGCCTTCAAAATTTAAATACATAATTTAACATCGAATATATTGATCCTTTAAGTAGTCATTCTATAATAAATATGACATCATTATCACTTCAAGTCTGGGCAGTTGTGTTAGATGATTAGAGAGTAGGGATGTAATCAGAGGAAGTACTTTGAAAGATAACCTTTCTTTATTCCTTTCCTTTGAAACACACAGAGGGAGGAACTATGGAATAGCAATAATTGCTGAACTGGCTGTTACATTATCTGTGCTAAATGATGAAGTACTTAACAAGTGATCATCTATCCCTTTAAATATAGAGGATGTCATATACATTCAATTGCCATGGCTGAGATCGTTCTTAGAGTTAATTTAAGAATTTTAAAGTATCTA
Organism: Piliocolobus tephrosceles; assembly: GCF_002776525.5. Taxonomy (NCBI): domain Eukaryota; kingdom Metazoa; phylum Chordata; class Mammalia; order Primates; family Cercopithecidae; genus Piliocolobus; species Piliocolobus tephrosceles. Next base: position 117,123,126 of record NC_045439.1, read on the forward strand.
AGAAAATATTTTTAAGAATTCTTTAGGAAATCGTTCGACACATATGTTTTTATTATTCAATATATGGCATACAAAATATTAGGCACAAGTTAAAGAAAGCTGAGTTAGAGAAGATTCTAGCTCGCAGTCTGAAACTGAAGTACTTATTTTAAGATCATTAACGCAAATTGTTATCTATTCACATTTAATTTGAAAAAATATATTAAGGTCAAAACATGATTGTATAATTTACATAAGTTTCTAGTAGTTTAACCACTCATGAGGTTTTCACCCCAGTTTTAACACTGTTGTAAAGGAATATAAAACCATAAACCATTATTGGAAGATGATAAAATATGATCATATTTTAATAATTGATTTTAAAACCAAACATACTTAATTCAGTTATTAAAAGGCATAACTTAAACACAAGGAACACAAGACTTAAACAAAACAGAAGACAGCTGTCCAGAAATTATCAATTACTAAAGCACACAGATTGTGATTAAATTTTAATGTGGCTTTTAAGTGACGATTTTGCTTATCAGAGAGAAAGAATCACAGAGAAAATATTGTTATTGATTTCATCATTTTAGATGTAACTGATCCTTTAAGTAATTTTTCTTGCTTTCAGTACTACTTTTTAAAGTGACCACTTATATTGGGCAAATCATTAGAGGGTATATTCATTTAAAATTCTAAGCCAAATGCATAAATTGCTCTCCAGTGCACTGAAAGTCACGTCTGTTGAAAATAAAACACAACATTCAATCTATTGAATACAAACAAAACACAACTGTAGAATAGCTGGGCAGTCAAATCTCATAAATTAAATGGCATTGAAAATGATATTTTAATTTTTTTTTCAGGGAACCCAGTCTTTGAAATTAAAATATGTTGATTACCTTTTATGTAACCAAAGTAACAGTAAGATGAATGGATCCACTAGGTTAAGGACTAGGAGTAGGAATAGGTTACAACTTTTTTCTTTCTTTCTTTTTTTTTTTTTTTTTTACAAATAGAATGCTACCTATGTTAGCTCTCTGGATAAAGATCCATATAGTATCATTTTGTCAATCAAATTAATTATTTAAAATGAGAAATAATTATGCTTATTCTTTATTTTCCAGCAGACCATAATTATTTAACAATCCATGAGATTGTTAACGTCAAAAACTTTAGTTTGGCTCCCTGGATATGTGTCCATGATGAGTATCTAAACATTAATTATAAATTTAAGAAATGTGTGTACATGTAGTTATATAATTATATGTATTTAATCATTAATTCAGCAAATGTATATTGAGTCTCAGCTAAATGGCAGACTTTAAGCCAGGTACCAGTGTATGCATACATATTGGTAAGTTCTCATAATAAATAAGCATATATGGACTTGCATGGAAGACATAATATTGACTTAACTTTTTCTTTAAAGTATATTGACAATAAGTTTATTTGTCAATGTAAAGTTAACTAAAAGCCTTATATAATGCAATATCTCCTTGAAAGATTGTAAGTTTTTCTATTTTTAGAAATGTAGGACATACTTTTAAACCAAATGAGTTTAGCATGGCAAAAATATATGGTCTAAATTTTCATGACTACTCAGCTCCTGTATTTTAAAAACTTATTCACAATTTATTACTCTATTTACCCTGTAGCTCTGCAAAATATTCTGAATTGATTAAATTAACGTTGGTCTAATTGGCCACTGGCAACACAGAAGAAAAAAGTAGCTAAAATTGTTTCTATGTGTCCCTAACATCAGGTCTAGAGATATATAGATACAGATACAGAGATGAGATAATTGTTTGAATTTTTCACTTTTCAACCGACTTTTCAACAGCTAGGCCAACTATTAGTTGCATATTCTTATTTGTGCACTCAATTAATAGAGGCCTAAGAAATCATACAATCTTGATGGGCACCACAGAGTTAAAAGAATCAATCTCCTAAGAAGCAGTATATGTATCAATTTATCACTGTATTTAGCATTTTCTTAGTATTTTGCAATCATTAAGTTTAAAAATTTACTGACAATTAAGCGAATTCTTAATTCCAAACAGATCATTTTAGTTATTGGTAACTTATACAGATCAAATCACAGAAAACATTGGGATAATCCAACACAGACCATGATCCAAGTGTGATTTCTCGGTTATATTGTTTGTAATTTTTTGGTTAAGAGGGGGAGGGAAATCGATGTGAAAAATCATTTTAATAATATCTTCAATTTTGAAAAAAATGGCAATCTGGTATAAATTTTTTCAGAACAAAATTCTTGGTTAATGTTCTGTCACTGACATAAATAATTGCTCTCAGAAATATTAGGTAATTTGAATTTTTAGTACATACAGTAATGAAGCATGTGCCTTCATTTGGTCTTGCACAGAAAAAAATTGTTCACCTGAACTTTGTAACTTCTAATCTTAAATTTTTTTATGCTACAAATGTTTAATTTGTTCAGTTAGGGAAGAAATTTATCACTTAGATTAAGATTCTTCTAAACATTTTAAGCTTCAAAAATATCATTACACATATTTTGAAAATCTAAATTCTATTTGCTAAATCCTTGTATTAATTCAATCATCTTTAAAAATATCGGTGTACTGAAATATAGAAAACTGTTAATCACGTACAGGACCAATTACGTTTCTGTTACTGAGAAAGGTCTGCAATGACCTCACGTATGACAGTGTCTTCCTTCAGTGAATCACTGTACTCTGTGATCACTGAATATACAACCTATCATTCCTAGAGGGTGGCACTTATGAACCAATTCATTCTTTACAGCCTAGAAATACTCTACTACTACAATTAATTTTTTCATAACTGCTTACCTAATCAACTTTTGAAATAAGAACAATAAATTTCCATTTCTACAACTTTTCTATCATTCATCTCATCTCCTTACCTTACCAAATCACTATCGTACATGATTTACAATAAAAGTTTATGTTTCTGTATCACTTGTTAAACTCAGGATTGAAATTTCCCTTTTACCAAAATGTAGAAATATCTCATTCTCTTCTGCTTTACCCATGTTAGGCAGTCATTTCTACCATTATTTTAATAAAATGTTAGTCATTTTACCATAGAAGTAATTTTTTAAAAAAATCACATACACACATTCTTTGTAGTAGTGATGAGACACACACAGAGAGAAACAGAAATAGATAATTTTTTGATGGTTAATTTAAATAAAGCACAAACACTGAGACAAACTATATTCTGTTAAAGAAAACCTTAGTGGATTATAAGTCCTTGTCGTCCTTGAATTTAATGTTTCATTTAAAAGATGATGCTCCAAATTCCATCTCTTTGAGTGTACTATTGGTAGATGCAAAAAGGAAGTATTGCTTTCTGTTTTCCCAACTACACAATCAGTTCAACCGTGATGAGTCACATCACATGGTCCTCTTGAGCGCAAAGATGAAATTATGGAAGTAAAAATGAAAAGAACTGCTTGGGGTAACATCATTAAACTTTTTTTCCCTCTCCTAGACACTGTATGTTTCCCTTGAGCTGGTTTCGTTATATGTACCATAAAATTGAAGCCCATGTCATTTTGTGAGGCTTCATTACTAATAATGATAATTATAATCATGTACAACACATTTGAACCCCTTCTGTATGTTACATGCTATACAGACACTAGTTCATTTTACCCTCAAAACTTAAAAGTTGTCCTATTGTGACTTCATTCCCATTGCTGGGAAGTAAATCATGTGCCTGCATCATCATGTGGCATTTCCAATTTCAACGCTAAATGGCTAATTCCTTAGGACTGAAATTTAGAGAAGGAACAGAGCAGACATTTTAGTATGAACCTGGGAGTTAAGCATATTTACGCAGGAATCTCTAAGCCACTACTAGTTCTATGACCTATAGCAACTCACTGAGCCTTCCTATGCCTCAACTACCTCATTTGAGAAACAGACAAAAATATCTTGCAGGGGCCGGGCGTGGTGGCCGATGCCTGTAATCCCAGCACTTTGGGAGGCCAGTGGATAAGGAGGTCAAGAGATCGAGACCATCCTGGCCAACATGGTGAAACCCTGTCTCTACTAAAAATACAAAAATTAGCTGGGCATGGTGGCGCATGCCTGTAGTGTCAGCTACTTGGGAGGGTGAGGCAGGAGAATCACTTGAACTTGGGAGGAGGAGGTTGCAGTGAACCAAGATCATACCACTGCACTCTAGCCTGGTGACAAAGTGAGACTCCATCTAAAAAGCAAACAAACAAGCTATACATATACTTGAAGGTTTCTGAGAGAATACAATGAGATAATGTCCTAAAAGCATTTAGCATTGTGTCTGTCATGGGTTAAGTATTGAATATACAAAACCTATTGTTAACATTAACAAAATATAATGGCACAAAATGGCGGAATTCCATGAAATTCTATTATGTTTTATCCTAATCCTTTTTATACTTATTAATCTTTTTGTTCATGGGGATTACCTGCCAGGAGGAATGAAACTGATAGCTTGAAAGGAAGTCAGACCCTTCAGGGTGGCCCAGATCAAAACTGGAATACAATCAGATGCTAGGAAATTAGCATATAGATATGTTGGAGTTTCCAAGTTGCCACTTTAGGTTGTAACACTTCCCCAGTGAGAGTAATGTAATTGTTCAGACAAGAGTTTTATTACATTTCCTTTTGTTTTTCTTTTGTTATTTTGTGTTTTTTATTATTTGTACGTGGCACTATCCTCACTCTCAATGTGAAGACCTCCATTTGGAAAGTGGCTGGAGTTCCCTTCTACAGATCCTATTATGCATTTTAGATTTACATAAGTTTTCTTCTTTCTCTCTCCCAAGATCTATATTTGCAGATTATCTACAAATTATTTTAAGAGTTAATAATATAATTTTGCATGTCTTTCAGGAAGGATTGGAGTAGGCATAAGTGTATTCATTTTTACTAGGACCTTAATCTTTTTCTCTTTTCCTTATTATAAAGATTATTGCAAAACAGCAGATCTAAGCTTTAAATAGGATTTGAATACATCTTTGAAAGCTAATACTTTACATTGTGCTAAATGATAGTGCTCTTTAAAATTGACTGTGTTGCATTGTAAATAAGGCTAAAATGACAAAGAATCAAGAATCTTAGGAATTGCAGAGTCTTGTTACATTAATCTCAGGTCAGATACGATTTTATGAGAGAGCATAATAGTTTAATGGGCATTTGTCCATTTAAATTAAATTATAACTTTCGAGACAGTAACTTGCAAACTTAAAACAGTCATATGATATTATGAATTACATCTTATGCACATTAAGAGATCTTAAAGCAAGGAAACCAAAGATAGAAAATATTGGTTCACATTTCAAACCACAATAAGTGTGAATATAGCCTCAATTTAATAAAAATGTATAATGCAACTTTCCTTGGGTTAAATGTCTTACAATTGCTCTTGGAATGGGCACTTGTTTTCCCATTATTGGCCATTTTAATTGACTTACACACTAGTTTTCTCATTTAAGATCACTTTATAGTATTGGGTGCTCTTCATCTGAGGGATATGTTCTACCCCTGCCTGGTCCAACAACACAACAATTTACATATTTCTGAACTTGATCTGAAAACTGATTTAAAAATCTATATAGAAAATCCAATTTTCCTGAAAATATATACACACAAGTATGCTCAGAGGTGGCTAAAATAAAATAAATTTCATTTTAGGAGACAGGAAGGAAGCCGAGACAAGAAAGTGAGGATTCTGAAATAAATGGGTACTTGCCCTGACCAGGATCGAAACCCACCTCTCCCAAGAGAATATTAGAAGAGGGCATGGAAGACAAGCATTGGAAAAGTAGAATGTTTGTGCTTTTCTTTCTAGTGGACTGCATTAAATATTCAACAATAGGGGGATCAGTTTACATTACTCTTCTTGTTTCTCATGTATCGACTGACAGGTGCTGTAAACATACATAGACAAACACGGTCCTGTGCTTGCAGTGCTCCCCTGACCAAGGGAAGACAGGCTTTAATCTCCTAAACTGATCATACCGAGGCCTCAGCAGACACACTATGCTCGGAATGGACAGAAAGCTTGTCTTTCAACTTTGATTCTCAAGAAAATCCATTCAAAGAGGTGGTTTCATTCCAGCAAAATGTTACTAAGCTAGAACAATCTTGTTTTGATTCTGGGGACTTGACTGAACGCCTCACTCGTGCTTTTGAAATAATAGTAGTAGAACAAACCTCGTTTTCTGAGCACCTCACTTTACTCGTGGCAAACCACCAATCCGCATCTCTTATTTCGCTGAGGGTAGATTCACAGAAATCAGGGAGAAAGAACTGGCCTTGGCTTTGAGACCAGAACCAGTATTTAAAACATTTATTCATTCGTGTTTTAGAGATGTCATGGTAAATAAATTATGACTGTTTACACTGAAGACTAAGAGTCTTCTTTTTCTACACTATAGGCAGCGATTTGGCTGAGATTGTATCATTCTGTGATACTATCACACACTACCTTTTTTCTCACTTGAATTGTACTTTTGGCTGTCATTTGCGCTTTTGAATAAAGGTTTACATTAGTGGAAGATATCATAATAGCATATCTCCTTTTCCTGAGTTGATACACAAATCAAAAAGAAAGGATAAGGCCAAGACTCCCTTTGTCCTTGGAAAAGTATGCCATCTGCATTGAGCTTATCATATTCAGCTGGGAACAAAATTCTAGCATAAGGATGTCGTTAATACAACCCTCAAGTTAAACTGTAAATTCAAAGTACTTTAAATGCCTTATAATAGTCAAAGCCAGTAAAATCGACCCTGTATATTTTTATTTCATCTCTGTTGGATCATATGATATTTAATAATTGGTTCTGGCACCTCGTTGCAAATTATTATAACTTTGAGATTCAACAGTCCTATTGAACATATGGGCAGCACAGGCTTAGAACATATATATGATACAGCCTCTCGAGAGGACCTTCTGTCTTGTTTTCCTTCGCTTGGAAGGGTCAGGTAAATTTTGTTGTGTCGTCATGTGCTAAGATTCCTCAATCTCTGTTTTGCAGGGTAAATGCTTAATGGAACTGATTTATCCCCCCTAACTGTGAACACTTCCTTTGCAAAGCCAAAAGAGAAATTCATGCATCTGGGATGCAGTTTTACTGGGCTCTTACTAAAGCAGTTATAAAGCTATTCCAGCATCAGTGCACAAGCATTCATCAACCCAGAATAGGTTCTATTACTTAGTGCCATATTGTATCCTGGTTTAGCTGCAAACTACAAGAGTTTCTGGAGTCAGGAGACCTTCCCATGCTATTGAAAGTGTATGATTATTCTTTACTAATCCTGGAGAAGAAGGAAAGTTGGAGATAAAATACAGTTGACCCCAAGAAACCTTTTATATAGTTAGATAGTTTCCCATCAACATTTTTTTTTTTTTCAGTTCTATTCACAATAACACCCTGAGACAATATCAGGAAACGCATTTCCATACCACAGCCCATTAAGCTTTTATTTTCAATGTCCCCGCTGCTTTGCCGCAATATCTAGACAGTGTGCCTTGATTTGCTTTTGTATTATTTCACATTAATTGCTATATTGTGTATTGCCACATTCAAACATACCATAATATAGGCACCGTGGCATTAATTACATAGTAAGCTGTCTTTAAGAGAGATGTCAAGATAGATACTGGTGGGTGGGGTAGGCAGAAGGTTATGATTTATACATTATATTGACATTGTGGAATAGAGCTGGTTCAATTTCTTTTGATTTCACTATAATGCCTAATACTAATCTCTCTTTGTCTGTCATATAATCAGTCATTACTAAGACCACTACGCTAAAAAGTTCACAGGGTAGGAAGCAATGGTCAAAGAAATTTTTCAAGTGCGTATTTTTCTGCTGCTACTGCAACATTACAGTTTTTAAAATGGCATATTGGTGGACAAGAAATAACCATATGCAACGTCTATAATTCTAACTCATAAAAATAAATATCCTATTTTATTTAAGAACTCTTTTGGACAAAAGTACTTTTTATACTTATGCTTGTACTGATTTTTATTTGTTCTAAAAATGCATGAAAGGTATTTTGATGCTCTGGAATGTGATTTTCCCCCTTCTTTGTTGTGGTTGCAAAAATCCACCTCTCAGTGAACCATCCTACCTTCATACGACAAACTGATGTTGGAAATCTTCACAATTAGGTTGTCACTTAGCCAACACAAATACCAAGAATCAGCCTAATCTTGGTGAACAGCAATTCAGTCACACTTGACCCTGGCTGATGATCATAAAGCTGAGGTCCCGTTCATATCGCAGACTTGGAAATATCTCTTACTACTGCCGATTTGCTTCGTATCATGGACTGCTTGCTTGGCATCACGTAAGCCAGTAGGTGGAGTGCTTGTTAACAGTAATTGAATATACAGAACTTGAACTTAAAATAAGTGAAAGCCACTTTTCTTGTTATAAACTGCTAAAACCATATTTACACAAAACTCTTTCTATGGATATAATTAGTTGAAAAAAAATGTTACAAGGGCAGGGTTGAGATGAATGCAGGCCTATAGTTACATGGAAGAACACAGAGGCAAATTGTGCTCCAGAAGATCAACACATCATATGGTATAAACCTTATGTAAAAGGACACTTTCTCAAACATTCAACTGAATTTGATTTGGTAAATAGACCTTAGTCCCTCTTTTTTAAAATTTAGGATTTAAGCTGTTCAAAGGATAAACTAGCTTTGATGAGCTGCACATGAAGAAGGTTGTGTGATGGAAGATTAATTACCTACGTGTTGATAGTAATAGTAAATTCAGCACCTTTGGAATGAAAAGTTGCAAGAGGTACCTCCAAAATAAAGTGTAACTTTCCCATAAGAGTGCCTTGTTTTCCTCCAAAAGAAGATTTTCAAATGTATTTAAAAGCTGCAGCTTGAGGCTTGCTAACTACATCACTCTAAATCTATCTATATCACACCTAAAGATGTTAAAGCAACATTTAGAACTCCAAGGAGAAAACAAGCAACAGAATTTAGAAAGCAGGAACCACATGGAAATAAGAAAATCTTCAGTCGTTTTTTAAGAATGTGAGTTATATGATGTGAAGTGGATGAAAATGCAAGAGTTTAAAAAAGAATCTCTTGTTCCATATCAGGATACTTACAGATCTGATTCCATGGCATGCAAGTACTGAAGATATGTGTGGTTTAGAAATACCATTTCATCTATAGGGTCTTCAGAGCAAATAATTGCACAGTATACAATGACAAATACTACTAAAATAGTGACAATTTCCCCTTTAACTTTTTAATTACAAAAAAATGGTGAACTCTTTTAAAAATAATTTTTGTCAAGACAGTGTTGATATTTTTTTCTAATTGTGCCATCATGTTCTCAGCTCTTTCTAAATTTTGGGTAGATTTGTGTTTCAGATATGTGACTTTTTTCACTTTGGGTTGGAAGTGGAGGAATAGAGAAGAGTGGGCACAGTTAAACTGAATTAATCAGCCAAATCTTTATATGACAAATAACTCCTTTAAGCACTCGATAGCTTTACTCAAACCATCTCTGCCTTTTCAAGCAACATCAATAACAAATCTGATCCTCCCTCAGGCCACAAAAAGGATGAAAGAATAGTTATTGCTAATTTAAAATAATAAAATGTTTTATTTTCTATTTCTTATCTGAAGAAAAAATACTTTCATTTCCATGAAGGACCTTACCAGTAGATAAAAGTGGCCAACTATGCCCAAAACAGAATTTAGCTTCCTTAGCCAAGAAAGAAGATTTTGGGAAATTTATTTATTGTTAATGTTTTGAATTGGAGAAATAGTACAAATATTGGCATATTCTCATTCACAGGGCTAGCCTATGAATGAATTGCAAATGAGTTCTATTAAGGAAAGTTTGCCTTTGTTCATATGTTTCTCTGTGCTCATGTATTTCTTTGGGTTCTGCAGGTATCGTTATTTATGTGTACACTTAGTATAATTTTGTTCATCTCATTTGAAAAAAGTTCACTTTTTTTTGCTAGTTGTCATTCATTTTACCTTGTGCTTGCTATGGTATGCTACTTTCCCATTGATATTGAACCATGTCATTTTCAGCCAATGTTCATCCCTTGATAGTGAGTAGGCAGTAGACTTTACTGAGAAGTAGAAAAATGTTAGCCACTGATCTCACCAAGGTTATATTCTCTCTTAATAGAAGCTGTTGATAGATCCTGAGCAGTTCTACACTTACAGTGTTGACTTATAGAATGAAATTCTCTGCACACAAGCACAGCAAAATATTTTGGTGAAAAGTAATTATCAGAAACAGTGACACTAGTAAATTAGTTAAGTACATTTCAGCATGAAGCTTGAGTTACCCCTGCCCATTCTTGTTCCAGACTCATCTGAAATCAGCGGTTCAGCTTAATGATGTCACAACATTTGCCAGGCTATGGGCACTGAAGGGAAGACACGGGACTGCTCCCATTGCATGAGATTCCCCTCCTCTCTATGCACAGACAGCCCATCTGTCTCACTCATACACGGAAACTGTTATCTTTGCAACATCATTCTATTATTATCATGGCTATTCTTTTAAATTGGTCCTTAACTTGAGATTGTGTTTTGGAAATCAGGTTTTCAAATTCTCCCAGATCTTGTTGGCCAATTTAAAATGTTGATAGTAAGATGCCCTGGAAGCAGCTCATCTCACTAAAAAGCTCAAATGCTATACATTTCCATTCACTCACTAGAGGGTAACCTTTTGTGAAATACAGATAGCTTACTTTTCTAAAAAATCCTAACAAAGAATTCAACCCCTCCCAACCTCTAATATTTTTCAAAGTGTGAATTGAAGAGGACTTAGAGACAGATGGGTCTGGATGATCAAGTTACCTGTTATAGCAGCACATCTGCCGGGGCAGTCAATCACTGTGATGGCTCTGACAGGTCGATGGAGCCTGAGCAAGAACAGCTAATGCAGACAGAAGAACGGCTGAGGAAGGGCAGACCTCCTGCCTGTCTCCTGGGTTTGACTGGTCTGAAAGCTGTACTTGAATTTGCTGTGGTTAAAAATCTGTCTGTCTATTGAGCAATGATCTTAGATAAAAGATTTGGGCTCCCAATTTTTTTAAAGCCAACATATTGAATACATACGATTGGGAATGATTCGATTAGCACTTTCAAGCTGTCAGTCAATATTTGGTCGTATTTGGGGGACGTGGTATAGAGTGTGGGGTGAATAAGATTAGAAAAAGAAGAGGTGAGAAATAGTTTCAAAACTACATTTTTCCCAAAAGTGTCAAAATGGAGAAATGCATAAAGCACTGGTTCTGAGATACTTACTATCTGGAAGCTCAGTACAATACAAATTAGCATTGACTAGGACAAAGGCAATCTAAGAATGTCATGAAGCAACACTAATTAAATTTATGGAAGCATGATACTTTGTTTTCTGTATAGGTTTAATCCTTGTCTTCTACCTTCAATCACAAAGTAAATCATATTTAGCAATACTAATAGATTCAAATATTTGGCAATAGTATGCACTAGAAAACATGAAATATGTTATTTCAAGATTTCACAAACAAAAAGATGTTTCAATTAAGCGCAGCATTAGTTGCGCCACTTACATAACACATTTGTAAAAATGCAGATGTTAGGAGAAAATAAAACCAAAAAATATCTGACTGTAAAGCGGTATAAAAAAAAAAAATCTAAATCTCAAAGAAACACCTAAATGGTAAGTAATGGTAAGAACTGTTAGCAAGTTAAATTGATGTATTTATGTATGTAAGTATCTATATTTATTTTTGTATATATGGGTATATATTTTGTATTTATGATCAGAATATATATGTTTATGTATTTGTCTTTAGAATACATTTTTTTGAAAAGTAAAAGAAAAATATTCCATAAGATAAGCATTATTATTACCCTACTGTAAAACAACAGTGAGCAAACATTGCTGAAAAGAGGGCAAAATGTTAATACATGCAGAACTGCTGTTAGTAGCGATTTTCTCCACAATGCCAAACTGATGGGGATTCGTGAAAGAGCCATTAAACAGATGCGTTGCTTTTCAATACATTCTTCAAGTATTTTTGCTCCCTCATCCACATTTTTAGTAAATGATGCTAAATGTTTTCAAAATATTACTATATTGGCTTTTTTTACTTGAATTTTTTAAGTGGACTCATATTTAGCAGCAGATGGTTTGAGATACCAGAACTGCAATGGAGTTAGTTATTTAGGTTTAGACTATAAACTCTTATACCTCAGTTTATGGGATGGTAGAGATAAGAGAGGAAATCATCATTTTCTTTAAAAAAAAAAATCAGAACAAACTCAGAAATAAGACTTTTCCTAAGTAAGAATTCTATCTCATTACAGAAATAAGTTCACATATCAATTCTTGCTAATGAAATGTTGAGTCTAAATCTTTTAAAACTTTTAAAATGGATGATATTTTCAGCTATAGTTTTAAAGAAAAGAAATCACTGGAAAACTGTTCTCCAATAATAGTTTTGATACTAATTTCACTTAAATACATTCTTAAGATAAGTGCATCCTATTAACCTCTGGATAACATGCAAACTTCTTGCAGTAGCTAACGTGGACATCATCTCACATAGATTGCACTGTAGTCAATAAACAGGGTCAGTATATTTTTTTCTAGGGAGTGGGAAAAATAAAAGGTTTTTGATAATTTGCTGGTGGTAACCAGGAAATTTTGAATTAATTAGGGGACTTTGCCAAACTAACCCCATTTAAATATGATTTAATAAAATTTTCTTGAGATTTTGCCAAAAACTTATGCATTCTAATCTATCTATTCATCAACTGTACTAATAAAGCACAGAGAAAATAAATGAGTTTGGGAATGACTTCAGATTTTAGTGTAGGTCAGAACATTCTGGCAACGGGACTCATGTTGCTCAGAATCACTCTGCTCTTCG